>NC_092351.1:10957708-11265400 GCF_963676685.1 Mytilus edulis | reverse complement strand
CTTTTACATTTTTGTTGTACATGCTAAAGAGAAAAGTAAAGGCAACACAAGGAGAGGTAAAACCAGCAATGAACGCAGTTGAAAGCATTAGGGTTTAAACTGTATGAATATAAATATACTGATTCAATTCATAATCTGAAGTTAAATGAAAGACAGAGGATTTTAGGTAAGAAAACAACCTTACCCTTTCAGACAGTCACCACATTCTGAATCTGTGTTCTGTGTACAGTTTGTTTTGAATTGTTTATTCTGTCCATGACAGTCAAGACATTCTGTACACTGGTAATGTGTCAAGGCATTCCCAAAGTATCCAGGATCACATATACATGGATAACAATCAAATGCTCCATGAAATTCATCGGTAGGTATTTCCTGTAATAATAATTTTTGTTATCACGAATTTAGTACCCGTATGCACTAAAGTCAGTTCAAAGTTAAACAACTTGCATATGTTGTTATACAATGTTAATTCGTTAACTGTATGAGTATATATTTATGCTCAATGTACAAGTTTCTGCAACATATGTACTAATTAATAATTGATTTCTCCGTCTATTTTAAAGGGATAAGAAATATATTACATTTAACTCATGTATACATGGTCAATTTTGTTGCTACGTACCTTGCTTTTATTCATATGGCCATGTGTATTACAGATGGGACACTCACTACATCTGTCAGAATATTCGTTTTTGAACTTTACACCCAGCTTGCAGTAACAAGGATAACAGTCTAATACACCGAATTCTGGACTGATTCTGATATTCTAAAAGTGTTAAAGAAGTATGATAAATAAAGGCAACTGTAGTGTACCGCTATTCGAAATTCATAAATCGATTGAGAAAAAAATAAATCCGGGCTACAAACTAAAACCGAGCAAAACTCATCATATATATATATATGATTAAGACTCGATTTAAGATTCGTGTTATTTAATGTGTTAAACATTAATATGGATAATTTACTTCTTTGATTTATTTAGCTCGAAGAAGTAGTGTGTTTTTTAAACGGTATGTGTATGGTACTTTACATTGTTGTATTTCATATCTATATAGTTTTGAATTAACAAAAATGGCACTAAGTCCTTTATTTTTTTTTATAAAGATAAATCGTAGTAGCTCTTTATTTCTATAAACTTATTTTATATTTCTTTTAAGTATTACCCTGTTGACCCTATAACTTATAACTTTACATGAACATACAACTTACAAACTGCAAATAGTTGTTAGCCTTTCTACAACGTGGACATCTTCGACATATTTCTTGATCGAAGTCGTAGTACTGTTTGCCCTTGACACATCCAGGGGAACCTACACTATTAACGATAAGTGTACTGTTTACCTCTGTAGAAGTCGTTGGCGCAACAAGCTGGTGCAGTATGTGCAGTGTAAATACTGGTAGTAAATATAATTCTACCATCTAACTGTATCGTGTGTATCTGAAATTGATAATAAAAAGTAGTTTGTATTATTCCTCTCCTTGAATGGATAATGATTTTGTTCTACTTTTTATACGCACGTTTACGGGACGTATTTTGTCATGCTATTGTTGACCGTCCGTCTGTTGACAAGAGCTCCCTTTCTATTTCTATAAATTTTTGATGTTACGTTTCCAGGGGTGATTTTTCAGTTTTCGGATAATATCCGTAAAGCGCTTTCACCAGTTTTCATGAAGCTTTGGTGACTGGTTTATAGGTATTATAATACCCTCCTTTTGGGTTTTTTTTAATATATATTTCTGATATGACATGTATGACATTTAGAAGTTATCGAAATTTATTCTTTGAATACGGTCGTATCATGCACTCATGGCGCAACTGTTTATTGTCTTTTGTTTTAATTTGAATCATTCCGTTTTTTTCCATAACTCAATTGAGTACTTCTCATGTAAACAGAAAGATGAGATAAAGAAAGCATTCAAGTATATACAGGTAGGGGAATTTCAACCAAATGATTTTTATTGCTTTGAACGCATGAAATTTATAAACTGATTATTAATTTTATTTTTTTTCAAAATTTTACACTCTTAAGAGGAGAAATGGATTTATCCTGATTTAAAGTAATTTCTTGCAATATGATTGGCTTATATTGTCCTAATATATTTCAGTGCAATTTTTTTAAGTCAATTCGAATTATCTCCCTTTTGCCATTGACTTTAATTAATTTTATAGGGGTAAATTCAGTAAATAAATATACGTCATCAAGTACCGCTCATTTGGGGAGAGCTTTCTGTATAAAGTTCTGTGCTCCTCTGAGTGGTAGATAATGTTTGTAATTAATATTTTTGGATAGATGGATCAAACCAGAGTTTAAAAAAGATAAAAAAAAAAATAGGTGTTCAATGTACTAATAATGTTTACTACAGGGTTAAAAAGTAATAGGGTCAGAAAAGGAATTAAGTGCGAATCTACAGTGTTTGCAAAAAAGTTCATGTGAACACCCAAATATGCCGCATGATCCTATGTTTCTATTGTTGCAAAAAATAGGGCTACGTTTGTACTTTTATGAGAGCTTTTAATTTCTAATGGTTAGCTAGGTATAAATTTAATTCGAAACATAGAAGTTAGCATTAAAGTCAATGGGAGATGTTTTACTGAATTTACTACTATATAAAAGAAGTCCTAATATTTTTCATTTTTCATTTGGCTGATTTTGTCCTTAATACTAATTAATAATTTAAATTCTGTTTGAATATTATTTTTTAAACAAAAAATAAGTGGTGTGATAACACAATCATAATACATTCGTTACACAGTGTTAAATGGTCCTAATACGGAATTTATCGGGTCAATAAAACTCGAAATGAATTGTATTGACCCGATAAATTTCCGTATACGGACCATTGCACACTGTGTAACGAACAATTTATAATGAAAGAAGAAACGATCACAAGAGAAAAAAAGAAAGAAGATACAACACAAATGCCACCAAAACGCGCGAGGGATGAAAACTTCTGTTCCGTAAAAGTACGTGTTATCCGGTCCATCAGTTGAAGCCGCGGAGTTGATAATTGACAAATACAAACCTGGTAGGTATAAGTAACTTCCTCATAAGATTGTTTGTGTTTATTTCTATCCCTGTTATTCCCGTATACTCATCACATTTAGCTATGTTGAATTGAGTTATAATATATAAATCAAATATAAGAGACAACAGTAAATTACCGATGTTAAAATCTATTAAATTCAGAAGATACAAATCAAGGAAACATAAAAAAAAAACCCAAAAGAATCACATTAACTCCGAATTTCAGCAAGACCCATTAGATGTTTTAGCTAAGCATGCATAAACCGCCCTTTGAACATGTATCGATCTGGTTGTTTTCTTAATTCTATTTTCATTCGAACGCTTTTGGCACATGGTGTCTTATCTAAACGGGAGACGGAATACACTTTGAATTAAAAAAAAAAACGCATCTGTCATCAGTACAGCAGTGCAGCACAACTATTTACTGGAATTATGTTTTAAGATATTAGGAATTGGAATCTTTTAAGTTAAACACTTTATAATACATTTCTATTTATAATACATTTTTATTTATAATACATTTCTACTGGGGAATAAGTTCTCATTTCCACTGCGACCACCGCTGTTTAAATATAAACAAAATGCTTATATGACTTATGTAATTGTAACTTAGTTCTATATTTTACAATTTGATACACGTCTTCAGCATTTTTTTCGGTTGTAAATCAACAATTCAGTGTAGACGTCATGCTCTAGTAAACACAGACATAAATAAAGTAGTATCGATTTATAAACATCACGTGACTTTTAATTTTCCATTTTACTCTAGTACGTTGTTGAAGTTCAGTCGATGGAAAAATTCAACATGAAAAATAATATGTAAGATAGCTAAAAAACATGTTTTTTTTTTTATTTATTTACTTATTAGAAACGTTACTGTCGTAAGGCAATGTGGTCAGTTGACACTGGGACAAATTGGGTCAGTTGTTATGGAAATGACTATGACACCCGTTATCAATAAAATAGCAAATGTCAGATTTTAATCAAGGTAAACTAAAAAGATTTTAAGGAACTACGATAAACATGTGTTTGTTCAAAAATAAACAAAACATCGGCAAAAATAGATAAAGAAAACATTCAGTATTTCATTAATAAATTCGAGAAGGGCCTCATGTCACGTGGGTAGTTTGTTTGTAAACAAAAGAATAATGGTCCACACATGAAATGTATTTTTATACTATTCATTTATATCGAAAATGTATTGTTATAAAGATATATAAAGTGACCATCGTATAAACAATTTAAGACCGTAATCATAATAACTATACATGTAGCTCTTTATTATATTTATCAAGATGTAGTACTACGTACGTGAATGACCTATTTTAATAATATTTTTCTGGTAGTTTGTTATGCGAGTTTGTGATATAATAGTTAACCCTTACATGTTAAAATCGTCAGCATAAAAACATTTAATTTTTAAGAAGAAAATAATTCATTTTTATACATAGAAATTACCACATCTTACCGAATATAATGAAGAATATCTCCTGAACAGACGACAACCCTCATGATTCAACTTGACAGTGAACTTTTCTCATGTGATCTCGGGCTTTGTGATCACTGTAGGCACAATGTGAATCGTACAAGTATCCATTGTTATACACAATGAGCAACCGAAAAATATATATTATTAATAATTTGATGCATGTACATGTGTTAAAAGGCATACGTTGGGGTTTTTTTCCGTTTATTTAGATCTACGTTGAACATAAAAACAAGAAAGATACCAAGCAGAAATAAAAAATAAATATTGTAACTCGACTTGATCAATAGCCAACAGGCAAAAATACGAAAGACAATACTTATCAAAGGTACCAGGATTATAATTTAAATTATACTCGGATACGCGAAGGCTGAGCAATATGAAACCCTTTAGGTGCCTCCGTCGGGTATGTGTAACAAAAATTTTATTCCGGCGTTACATTTGTTCCGCCGGAACAAATTTCATAGGGAATATGTTCCACCAGAACTTACGTCACAGAAAATATGTTGCAGCAATATAAGATTTGTTCCGGAACTAATTTTTTAACCAAGTGTGATATAAGTTCCGGAACAAAAATCACAGCACCATGATTTTTGTTCCAATATTAATATTTAAAAAAGAAAGTGAAATAAGTTCCTGTGATATTAGTTTTGAACGAAGGTATTTTATAGAAATCAATGAAAATGTTCTGTTCGAACCTATATCACAGAAAATAAGTTCTGTGCTTGCATGGGGTAAATTTTCAATTGAAGGCATGACTGTAGGATGAAGATAAGAAATAAAAGCGATTATAATGTATCATAATTTGTATCTATCTTTTATCGTTTATGTGGTATTCGACGTCCTTGTTTCCTGTTGATCTGTCATGGGTGTTCTTATCATAAATGTACTTAGCTATGGTCATTGCACAGTTTTTAAAGAGTGTGTCTTTTAATATAATTGATCAGTCACTTTGTCCTTTTAAAAAAAAGTACAAATGTTATATTAATACTTTTTTTCGGAATTACTTTTATTATTATTTCTTATTCTACTCTTTCCTGGCTCATAAGTGTCATTTTTAGTATTATTAATTGAGTATGTTTTTATCTTTTGCTTTACTCCACATGATCCAAATTGGATGTTTACACTTTCTATTTATTACATTATCAATATAATTCATGTTTTTTAATGACTTTAAACTGAAAGATGACAATTGCTCAGTATATAAGATAACTTGTTTAACCAGTGAGCATATTTCACAGACAAGGAACGTATTTCACCAGGTGAGGAACAAATTTCACAAATTAAGAACTTATTGCACCAGGTAAGAAACAAATGTCACAAACATGGAACTTATTTCACTAGGCCAGTAAGGAACACATTTCACTAGGTAAGGAACACATTTCACCAACCCAGAACTTATTTCACCAGGGAAAGTGTGGAACTGATTTCAGAGAGATGGAACAAATTGTATAGAAATTGTCTGTGAAAAAAGTTCTTCTAGAACATATTTTCTGGGAACAAATTTTGGCTCACATATGCAGTCACAGTTCGTGCTGCACTGGTGGCACCCTGCATGATAAGTTTGAATGATAAAAATCAGTCGAAAAATTAATCTTTTTCCGATAAATCGTAGTTTGACGTTGCAAAAATAATAATTTACATTCTAATATGACGTGCTTCTTTAGCCTTGTAAACAACACTGTGATAAAATTCTCGATAAAATATACTTAGCGCAGACTCAGAGATATACATAATAATGGCTGCTACAATATACTTCCCACGTAAATCTACATGTATTGGAACCTATTTACAGACCCTCTGCCGATTTTATTGTTTTAAAAAGTGCAATTAAAAAAAGAAAAAATAACTTTTTTTCTTATTCTTATGCATAATAAAAAGAAGTAATGCACAAGAGCTCGGAAAAATCAACAAAATAAAAATTAATTAAAATTCCGCGAAAATCTATTAATCTTTTTGGCGCATTTAAGTCATTTCAAAAGATGACGTCATACAAATGAAACCGCTAAAGTTGAAAGTTCTCTGTTGCGTGAACCATCGGAATTCGTATGATATTGTATTAAAACTGATTTTTGAGGTAGGTTTTGTTTTATTTTCTATTCAATTGCATTATTCGCATATTTACTCGTTTCAGCAAGTCAACATGGCGGCTCCTTAGTTACAAAATGTCAACTTTGGATTTAACGGAAGCTTACGAGAAAAACATGTAAATTAAACTGGCATATGTTGGATTTGAGAATTTAAAAAATTAAAAAGTTTTTTTCTAGCAGTTATTTACGAACTAACCTACGCAAGCTACATATTTATAAAGATATTTGAGCTTTATCTAGCAGGGAGTAAAAAAGAACAGCCACATTCACAGCATACCCACCCTCGCTTCAGTTTTTTAATGACCGTATTTGTCCTATTAGAATCGAAATAATTCATGGAAGCCATATATTGTTGGAAATTTACACATGGCCTGGGCCGTGATATTCGTTAATTTTATCCCTCGCTAACGCTCAGGATAAAATTCGAATATCACGGCCCAGGCCATGTGTAAATTTCCAACAATATATGGCTTCCATGAATTATTTCTTAATTAGCAACGTCATTACCTCCCCTGTACCTGTATCATATGCCCTTAACAGACTAAGCTGTATCATCGATATCTTTATTCACGTTTTATACAACAACTGAAGACTTATGATGGATTAAGTAAAGTAAAGTAATCTTTATTTAAAGTCGGGTTGCATATATACATAATAACAAAGAACATGAGCTCTTAAGAGCTCTTTAACCGACTGATATTAATAAACAAAACATACATGTAATAACATCAGATACACATACAACACAAACATACAGACATCACATATATATATTAATACATAGATAGCATATGCAGAATAAAAGCTAAGCAAGATATATTAAAACAAATGTCTAATATCAGCACATATATAGTAGCACATAGTATTTATATAAGAGTAGCACATGCAAACTTAAACACTTTAAGCACAAACAAAAGACTGCATGCAGCTATAGCAAAGGTAATGCATAAGCAAAAGAAATAAATGGCTAAATAAAAAATAAAAATAACTGCAAAAAGATAAAACATAAAAAAAAAAAAAAAACAGCAGGCTTCGAGATCAAGTTATGGGGCAGCAAGTAAGTACATTATTTACAAGAACTGCATGTACATTTTTCTGAAAAACACCAGGTGGAGATAAAATTTTTGAACTGGCCAAAAGTTGATAAGCTCCTTGCCTCATTTGGCAAGGAGTTCCAGAGTTTTGCTGCCTTATAACTAAAGCTTTTCTTACCATACCTTGTTGTTTTTGGCCTTGGTATATCTGCTATGCCTTTGTACCTGAAGTTATATGAATTTTCTTTAATATTTACTAAATTATGTAGGAATTCTGGACTTGATTTATTTATTATTTTATATGTCTCTAATGCCATGGTTCTCAATCTTCTGATTTTTAGTGCTGGTAGCTTAGATTGTTCAAGAAGTGTATTGTAAGAATTTGTGTAGTCGTCGTAAATAAATCTGAGTGCTCTTTCTTGTATTTTTTCTATTTTCTTTGTGTTTTGTTCACTGCAGAAGTGCCATGTAAGAGGACAGTAGCTGAGGTTTGACATGATAAATGAGTGGTATATTGTAAGTTTTGAAAGTCTGGTGAGATGAGTGCCAATTCTTTTTAGAACGTTTAGTTGTCGTGCAGCTTTTTTGCAAATATTTGAGATGTGAGTGTTGAAATCCAGTTTAAAGTCTATTGTTACACCGAGAAGTTTCACTTCGTCGTCACATTTTATGTTGAATCCATTTAGGTTGAAAGTAATATTTTGAGTGTGTGTTTTTTTACCTATGGAAATTGCCTGGAATTGTTCTGGGTTTTCCTGCATTTTGTTGAAAGAGAACCATGAGATTAGGGAATTACTATCTTCCTCTAATGGTTTAATAACTGATTCCAAAGTAGTACCTGTTTTTGAGAGGGTGTTATCATCAGCATAGTTGTATAAATCACAGTGTTTGACAAAAAGAAAAATATCATTTATACAAACATTAAATAATACAGGGCCTAGTATGATAGATCCCTGAGGAACACCTTTATATATATCTTGCATTTGACTGATACTCTGGCCTATTTTTACACACTGTTTTCTTGCAGTCAGATAGCTTTTGAGTAATTCCAGAGCAGATGGACTAAGGCCATATTTTTCCAATTTCAAAAGAAGTAAATCATGTGGGAGACAGTCAAAGGCTTTACTTAGGTCCATTAATATAGCCGCTAAATATTTAAATATTTAAATAATAATCAAACTGACAATATTGGGTTGGTCCTGTAACAAGAAAAATGTCGCGCAAATCTTTAATCTGTAGAAAGTTGTGGTCTTCAATTGTCTACAGAAGTTCAATATTTCTTACTCTGAAAAGACCTAGTCACCTAGTCGAACTAATTCTGTAAATGCATGTGTGCGGTGGTCGTCTGTTTAAGATACAGGTACGCTAAGATCGTTACTGATTGGATGAGGCCAATATAGTAGTGATTCTGTCCCTCATTTCACTGTCGAAACTTGAAATCCATTTTGATTGAAATACAGATCACGTGGGCACGGTTTGCTTTTAAATGCAAATGTTGTCAAGCTTTGGTGCAAAATCTTTATTTTAATCAGATTGCCTAAAAACACGTTTGGATGCTAGAGTCAACAGACATGCCGGCACATTTATTTATATTTAAGCAGAAATGCGTAATTTATTTTAAAAAAAAACAGGATTTTCTGTTCCGTACATTTTTTTTTTGGACTAGTTTACTGTTCCAAAGAAATACCCCATTACTTAATTAATTATCTTTTTTAGATTAGTAAACTTGATCATACTTTTTTACGGACGACAGTCAAACTCGTTATGTGTATCCGAGATTTTCTGAGTTAAATACATAAATGCTTGAAGACCAATAACCCTAAATTGGCCTGAACAGAAGGACAACAAAAAACAAATAACAAACGGTTTTATTAAAACTATTATCTAAATTTAAAAATGCATAAAATATAATAAACAAAAGATATACAGACTCAATAATCCGTGGAAACCGTACGTATTGCTTGTACATGACTTGAAGTTAATTCCTTATCGAATGATTTGGGTAATTTCTCTCATAAACAGATATTTTGGCAAATTATTTACTGAATTTAAAAGTTACTTCTAAATTTAAAAAATGAAAATTTATCTTCTTTTTACCTCAGTTTCGTCGGAAAATTATCTGTGTTTTAAAAGACAATAGTCCATTGGATTGTCGTGCGAAATCGTTTTCCCTATTGAACTACTGTTCTCTGTGAAGTATTGGAATGTGGGAAATCCCATAGTTTTACAGTATTGAATATGTTTATTCGTGTGCACTTTTTAATTCATCTTTGCTAAAGTTGTTTCTACTCTTCTTGTAATAATTAAGAAATAAAAGATAAGTATTATTTTAATTTTCATGTCGTTTTAACAAAACGAAACTACGTTGAAATACTACAATCGACGAACACGTGAACACGGTCCAATAATTACGATTGTAAACAGTCTTCCCTTGTTAATGACCCTGGTACCGTTTTATGGAAGTTGTCATATGATTTATCAATTAAACATTATTTGAAAACTATTTTTAAACTCTCTTCGCCGATTTACTAATTGCTGGAGCTAATTGAAACAAAAGTCGCAGCTTGAAACTTGGAAAATATACAAAATTGAGCTGTAACTATGTTGTTATTATCTGTTCTTGCCTATGATGTTAACCTAATTGTACCATAGTCTCTTTACAGTCTATTTTCACCAAATTTATTTGCCCTTCTCCATTAATCATGCAACGTATACAAGCGGTTGCCGTATTTGTTTACAAACTTACCATTATAAAATATATTCTTAGTCCATGTTAATGCACACAAACCTGAGTCCTAAACTTATGAGATTTCCTATCCCATTTCACCACCTTACCGATCTACTTCTTAGATCAACTGCCCATGTGTTTATACTGATAACTATCTAGTGTTTATTGTTTTTCTATAAAGTTTATTCTGTTAATTCAAGTATCTACTTTTATTTCCCCAGTAAATAAATCTTTTCTGTTCCTGATCTTGATAAATTTGGGGGACTTTATAAACTCAAAAACGGATCAAGCCCCGTTGTTAACTTGGAAATTATTTGTTCAATCGACCTCTTTCTAGATCAGAAAATGTCTGTACCAAGTTAGGAGTATGACACTTTTTATGCATTCGTTTGATGTGTTTGACCTTTATTTTTTTTTTTTTTTTTTTTTTTTTTTTATTTTCCAAATTAAAGGGCCCATTAAGAGCATAACATTAATTACAACATGACATAAACATTACAGAGTGATTAAAGAAACATAAAATAATAATTGAAATTCAAATGCATGAAGAAAGGATCAGTGGTCAAGGGGAGATAATTTTGATATATTTTAGAGTATCTAACTAATTTTCTGATTTTCTCAGTTGCAGGCCTTTATCCAGGTATGCACATAAAATAGATAAAAATCTGCTATCTTCATAAATCATGATCCATGAAAAAAGATCATTTATATTTAAACTATCTAAACTGGGGTATTTTTTTATATAATCAGTGATATATCTCTTCTGAGGTTATTGTAAATAGGGCATTCCAGAAGAAAGTGCATTTCATTTTCAATACAATTTGTATTACAATATTATTAGTTACATAGTGTGCTAGTGACCTAATACGGTATATATGGGGTCAGTAAATTCCCCATATATACCGTATTACGTCACTAGCACACTATGTAACGAATTTATCTTACCGACTATCTTAACGTGTGAAATTAAGACTAGTGATTCTCAAAACGAGCAAGTCTCCAATACTGTTAGCGCTAAGAAAATACTTCCATTAATCCTACAAAAACAGATGCCAACAATAACGACTTGTAAGGTTTAAATGTGTTTTATGAATTTGTTTCAATCTGAATCATCAATTTCTTCGTCTGTTGGAACTTTTAAGATTTTTTCTCAGTACCGTTTTGTTTTTTACAAAGGGACATAACACCATTACTAACCGTGTATTAAATAAGCCCCGCCCCCTTCTTACCTAATAAGGAATATAAAGGGACGTAGCTCCACTACTAACCGTGTATGAGATAAACCCCGCCTCCCTACTAACCTAATATCAAATATACACGGTTTGCACGCGGACGCTTTTAACCAATCATATTCCTGGAAATGTATAGGAGGTAAGATAAAAACATATCCTCTCATGTCGAGGTAATATTTCATATTTACCACATACATTGGTAATTCGTTCATGTCTGCCAGTTTCTATTCTTAAACAGTGATTGCTAAGTCTGTATTTTGTTAACAAATGTTTTTGTGGGTGCTTTAAATCTAAATAATTTTCATAGTCAAATGACTTTTTGAATGAAAAATAAGTGTCCAATTTGCCTTGATTCTGTAAATAAAAATCTCGCATTTTCTCCCAATCATTTTGAAAATTTAATTTCAGCTGTTTTTTCAATAAGTTTTTAAATTTATTTTTTCCTAGATTTTTACATATATTTAGGTCAATACCCAATTTTTCACTGTAGAAAATGATATTAGAGAGCCATGAATTATTGGAACTGGTTTGACCTTTACTTTCTATCATTTTTAACTCAGCATAAGCATTTTTCAATAAATCAGATGGAGAATTCTCTAGTCTATGCTAATACATAAACATATGTGTTAGCAAATTTATATAAAGAGGATATCTACCCAATTCAGACAGGACTGCTACATTTGTGCACATCTTTGTAACACCAATAATATACTTACAAAATTTAAAATTTAGCTTCTCAAACTCCCAATCTTTAAATATGTCATAAAGGGACAATTTTTTTCCTTTTAGAAGTAATGTTAATAACACCCCAATTTTCACAACCATAAGTTACAATTGGCTGTATACAGTGATCAAATAAATGCAAAAGAGTTTTAATAGGAGGATCAGATGATTTCAAATCTTTATAAAGTTTAAAACTTGCCTTTTGACCTTTTTGGAATAATTGTTTCCTGGCTTCATTAAAGTTTCCAGTATTTTGGATGACTATGCCAAGATATTTGTATTGTTTAAAACATTCAATAGAATTATTTCCTACATTGAAATTTTCATTAAGGAGTCTACCACTCCTATTGAATATTATAATCTTGGTTTTCTTCACATTTATTTCCATACACCAATCTTTGCAGAATGTGCACAAAGTATCAAGTCTCTTCTGAAGCCCTTCTTTTGAGTCAGATATTAATACAAGATCATCAGCATAAAGTAGACATGGTATCTTTTCATCATTTAAATTGACATCATCATAATTGTTAGATAATATATCTGGCAAATCATTAATAAACAGTTTAAACAATGTGGGACTCAAAACGTCACCTTGTCGTACACCAACATTATATCTAAAAAAATCAGTTATTTTGTCTTCTACTTTAACACACACTTTGTCGTTACTATACATAGATTTCAAAATGTTATAAAAATACCATTATTTGTATGCTGTAATAATTTGTATATATAATATTATATCTTTATTTACCAAAGTCATAACAACTATAGGCATACAACATATAAACTACACAAAGTATACATAGATAGCAGAAGGTAATGTGTTACACATATTACATCATGTTAGATCTTAATTTTTGTGCACGAAATATAAATTTACCCAAATTACATAATTCTCTAGGATTATTAGAACTCATTAATTGTATATATTTATACATAGAAGGTTTTCTCCAATAATATGGTTTTATAAAATAAGATCTAAGACCTTGATAAGTAGGACATTTTAAAATAAAATGCATCTCATCTTCAATGTCATTTTTACAAAAACTACATAGTCTATTACTTCTTGGAATTGCAGAATAGCGACCACATTCTATAGCTAAATCATGACTACTAAGTCTTATTTTGGTAATACATGTCTTATAAATAACTGGTATTGGTTTACATGAATAATTTTGTAAACAAAAATTTTGAACCATATATCTATAACTTTTACATTTCACTAAATTATTCCTTTGGCTGTCAAAATCTTGCTTCAGACAATCAAACAGGCGTCGTTTAATTATCAAGTATAAACTACTGGAGAGCTTACTATCTAAAAATAAACCTTGATTATACCAAATATCACCTAAACCTATACTGAGCAACTCATTTTTAATAAAATACAACCAATTTGTCTTATTATTTGGACATTTTTGTAAATCGTCATATAAAAAACAGTAACAGTTTTTCAAAATACAGTTTGTAGTACATAACAGCTTAAACCAGTATTTAAAAATTCGACATTTTCTGGTGTGCAATAATGGTAATCTACCTAGCTCGTAGTACACCATGACATTACTAGTAGAGCTTTTTACTTTCATAATATTTTTACAATAGCCCAGATGTATCCTTTCTATAGCTGGTGCCTTGTGAGCACCCCAAATTTCACAACCATAACAAAGTACACCGTTTATATAAGTATCAAAAAGCGAAAGTAAAGTTACAAAATTCAAATATATATCTTTTTCATTTCTCCTTAAGGCAAACACAGCTTTTCTACCCTGTTCTGAGAGTTTCTGCTGTAACACATTATATTTACCATTTAAATTTAACAAAATACCAAGATAACTAAACTTATCTACAACTTCTATTTCCTGGTTATTATAATACCATTTTTCATTGTCATGTATTTTTCCACCCTTTCTAAAAACAACAATTTTCGTTTTTGCTATATTCACACTAAGTGACCATTTGGAGGTATAATCATACAAAGTATCAAGTAATGTTTGTAATCCAGACACAGTTTCTGAAAAAATAACCATATCGTCAGCGTACATTAGTAAAAATAAATTTAATTCCTTCATCTCATAAGGAATAGAGTCACTATTTATAAAAGCCATTTCACAATCATTGACATACATAGAAAAAAATATCGGTGATAATACTTCACCTTGCATCAAACCTACTTCAATAGTAAAATAATCAGAGTTGAACCCATCAACACTTACACAAGAAGTGACATTAGAATACATTGCTTTGATAACCATTAAAAATTTACCTTGTATACCAATTTTTGATAGTTTATACCATAACATATATCTTTGAACAGTGTCAAAAGCTTTCGTGTAGTCTACAAAACAACAATAAAAACGATTTTTGGCTGATAAGGATTTGAAAATTAATGATGTAAGAGCAAAAATAGCATCTACTGTACCAAGACCGGGACGAAAGCCGAACTGGGCATCGGTCACAATATCAAACGTTTCCGACCAGTCTATCAAACGTTGATTAAGAACGGTCGTAAATAACTTTCCAAAATTACTGACTAAACTAATCCCTCTGTAGTTGTTCGGATCAAGCACACTACCCTTCTTGAATATAGGTATAAGTATGGCTTTAGCCCAATCTGTAGGGAAAATTCCGGACTGTAAAATTCCATTAAAAATGTACAGTAATACAGGCATAAACACATCTTTGTATTCAATAAAATATTCGTTAAGAATTCCATCAACTCCATGACTTTTATTACGTTTAAGGTTACGAATAGCTTTCAAAATGTCATTTTCTGTAATTTCTCTATCAAGTTCCTCATAGACGCATTCACCATCAGTATTATAAAATTGGCTGTCGTCAAGTACAGCATCTGTGTCTGATGAGCACAATGACTTAAAATGTTCGTGGAACAACTTTAATGGTACATCATGTTTAGAGGACGCTTTCCTTTTAAATTTCTTGTAAAATAATTTAGGGTTTGTAAGTCTCATTATGTCTAGCATGTTTCCTTCAGTGCGCATATACTCTCGTTTCAAGCGACGTTCTAGTGTTTTATAGTCCTTTTTCGCTCGGATTAAATTACTATGGTTTAGTTGCGATTTCAGTCTATTAAATATATTTAAACAGTTTATATAGCGGCGATGAAGGTCTTTACACAGGGCGTTGAACCAAGGTTTATCATCACAAATGTTAGATCTGCAAGATTTATAATTGTTTGTCCTCTTTTTAAAAAATGGTGCCATAATGTCATTTAACGTAATAGTGAATTCGGCCAACGAATTGTCGAGTAATTGCTGCCGATCAAAGTCAATCCGTTCACGACACAAATTTATCTTTTCCATATTATTCATTAAACAATCTCTACATTGTTCTTTTAATTCATCATTCCATTTAAATTTGTCCTGAGACAGTTTCTCTCCGTTTTCATCACCCGGAAACGGTGTTGAATTTTGTTTGTTACACAGTAATGAAAGTTGTATATGTAGAAATGCGTGGTCGGAAAAAGTTGTAAAATTAGACACAATAAGTTGACGCACTATCGGGAAAAGTGACACTGGGACTAATAGGTAGTCTATAACGCTCATTCCATTCGCACCACAAAATGTAAAATCATTTGCAAAACCATTGTTATGCCGGCCATTTAATATTCTCAAACCCGAGGCTTTACATAGCGAGATAAGTTTTGGGCCATAGCAGTTTGTATTGTTGTCAGGATTTTTTCTTACATTGAGTTCTATATCAGCAGAATAATCAAAAATATCATCAAGTCTATTCCTTATAGTAGTATGAATACTATCGTTACTCACAAAATCATCTATTGCCCCAGTTCGACTATTTGTATCACCCAAAAGTATAACATTACCAAGTGAAGAGTAAAGTGCAATACTATTTTCTAAATCAGCAAATAAATCACAATTATAAAGTTTATAAAAATTCGATCTGACAGGGGGTATATAAACGCAGGCAATAAATAAGTTTTTATCACTTGTAACAATATTCTTTTCAATTTTCAACCATATAATTGTATCATGAATACATGTTTCAACAGAAAGGACTAGGGGCTATTCGGTATTTTTGCTTATTTTCCCAATAATGACGTCATTTACACCTACCATTGTGACGTCATTGAACCTTTTTTAGTTAAGTAAAAACATTTTTTTTAAATCCTTTACTCATATTCTAATAATTTATGGAGAAAAATCTGCTCTGTTAGAATTTTTATTATCTTGTAAATATGGGGCCATTTTAGGCCATTAAAGCCCCTACTCCTTTTATTAGAAAAACACTCTTTAATTAAAATTACAATACCTCCTCCTTGAGTAGATTTAGACTTTCGTCTAGCATACAAAAAACAATCATAACCAGGAATAGAAAAACTAAAATCATTTTTAAACCAACATTCTGTAAGAAAAACTATATCATATGTGCAAATAAAATTCAAAAATGAAATGTTATCAAGTTTATTTTGAATACCACCATTCACGTTCCAAGAAATTACTTTCAAATTGTCACAGTTTTTTGAATGAGACACAAAACCTCCAACGCTATCCTAGTCTTCTTTGGTAGTAGCCTGCTTCTCGTCAGTTTGATGAGTTGTCTTGTCAGTGCATATATCTACATCGATCTTCTCATTCGGTATCTGAGTTTCCAGTTTGGGTAAGAATTGTTTGTGCTTAATCTGATCGAAAAGCTCATTATTTATATACAGTTTATCTCTGATCATCACTGCTTTAGCTTGTTGAGCACGAGCTTTTCTTTGAATTGGGAGCAATTGTTTTCTTTTAGCGAGCACATCTGGTGTATACTGTACACTGAGACCGAACGGAGAGCCCTTTAATTTGTAAGCAGATGACTTCACTACCTCACGCTGTTTAAAATTTTCAAAAGTTGCAATTATTGGCCTTGCCAATGGCTTGTATTTGCTATTCATACGTCGAACGCTGCGGAAATTGATATTTGTTTTAACCTCTATTTCATCGCGAGCGAAACCACTAAGCAGATTTTGGACATCCTCACCTGGCATGTCCACAATACCGTAGAATATTAGATTGTTTTTTTGTAGCCTCATATAGCAAATCAGACACGGTTGACTTTAACTCGCTGTTTTGTTTATGTATTTCAGCTATTTCTTTCTTTAATTTCGACCCCTTTCCTGGACTACCAGAACCCCCAGATGCCTGTGCAATCCACAAATTATCCTTTTCTGCATTTAATTGGTCAAGTTTGATATTAAAACTGTCACACGTATTATTTAATTCAGATACTTGAGTAGTGAGTTTTTTAACATCAGATTCGGATGTTTTTACCCTGGTGAATAAACTATCAACTGCCTCACAAAGACTGTCAAATTTATCCAGTTTTTTATCCATACTTTCAAGTTTGCTCAATCTAGAATCAATAGAACTGATGCTGTGCATAATATGACTGAGAATACTACTATCCGCAACGAGCGGTGTATATTGGCTAAAATGCACAGGTTGGGGTCCAGAAAAAGGGGGAGGGTACAGATACGGATATGATGTGCTGCTTTGCTGTTTTTGGTTTTGTATGAAATTCTCAGGTGTCATCTGAGCAGAAATATTTCCTTGTTCACTATAATCGACTGAATTACTTGCAGTTTGTTGTTTATTTTGTTTTTTATTTGATTTCTTGTATGGCTGTTTGGAAGTTAAATCGAACGAAGAATCAGTATTCTGTGACGAATCCATAAGCTTGCGTTTTGTGCTTGGTTTCGTCTTTCTCCTAGTCATCATTTAATGTTCAATATGGCACTCTATCGTATTTATCTTTAACAAGACTGTGTAAAGTTATTTCAAATGAAACACAATGTAAACAAACTAACTAGGTACTGTCGTTGTTGGATGTACTCGAATGATTATTACTATTACTATTAACAACTAACCATTACTACAGTGTTATGTCAACTTTCCGTGTAAAATACTGATGTTACAAACGTTACTGGAACTTATGAATATGTTTAACTCCACAAACACTCAGTAATAAATACAGACTATGTCATTACATCGAGTTTTCCTGTCCCTGTTGGAAAACACACCACCTTCATACTTGATCACGTGACCCACGTATATAATATACCAATATGAATAACCTTGTCAAAGGCCTTGCGAAAATCTACAAAACATACATACAATTTACCTTTGCCTCTTTTAACATATTTTTCTATGAGACATTTTAGTACAAAAATGTGATCCGAAGTGCGAGCTTTCTTAGAAAAACCAATTTGAGTTTTGTTTATGATATTATTATCAGATAAAAATTTATCAAGTCTGTTATACAGAATGGTATTGAAAAGTTTGCCAAGACTATTATTGATGGCAATACCTCTGTAATTTTCAGGGTTCTGCGGGTTATCAGATTTGAATATAGGAGTAATGTAGCTCTCAGACCAATTACTGGGATAAATGCCAGATAGAAGAATGGCATTAAAAAGTTTTAGTAAGCAATCTTGCATACAACTCTGTGAAACTTTTAACATTTCATTTGTAATAGTGTCTAGACCTGGACTTTTCCCAGATTTTAATTGCCTCAGGGCTTTTTGGAGTTCACCAGGGGTGATTTTAAAGTCAATCTCACTGAATCCAAAGTTTTTCTTTTCTAATAGTTCAATATTGCCATTTGATCAGGAACTTACAGGTTTGAATTTTCCCCTAAGTTCGGTATTTTTATTTTTTTACTTTTTAAGTACAATGTCTTTATCTTTTAAAGCATGCATACCTGCTATAGGTATCCAAACAAAGTTAAAATGTCGAAATTTTGAAACAGACACAAATAAAGATTTTTTGTTTTAAAAGATACGAGACCCCAAAACAAAAACATATTGCTATCAAGTTGAGAAGCATAAACTGCCTGTTTCAAAAGTTACACAGTAACCACATTGTTGAAAGTACCTTTATCTGATTTTTTTAACAATTCTATCTCGAAAGTCCTGAAAATTGTTAATAATCTGTTCCTGTACATGTTGCCGTTTTCAAATCGATTTTATCTCTAATACTTTTTGAGAAAATGCAAAGGTAAGCATTGTAAGTTTCCATTTACTGGTAGTTCAACAAGTGAACAAATTAAAACCTGTCAATGGAAAAATTTAAAATTCGTATACAAATTTAATAAGATTACTAGTATTTTAACTCTTTTTAATTTATTGATCAGTTAGGTTGGGCAATATTGTATAAAGAAAAATAACAAAAATATCGAACTATTATGAAAATTTGGATATAACATCCCTTTTTTAAAATCAAATAACCGAATTAAAAGCTTAAACACGTACATCAAACAAATGGATAACAACTGTAATATTTCTGACATGGTACAGACATTTTCTGTTACAGTTTGAACAGTTTTGATAGTACCTATAGAAGGATTTTCAAGCAAATAGTTGAAATTTTTGATAAAGACAAAGTAGTATTACATTAGATTACAAGATTTTCAAGAATGAAAATAAACATTCTGAAAATTATAAATAGAACTAGCATTCCGTCATTCATTCATAAATACAACTAACGCGTCACATGTCACATGGATAGTTTGTTTATAAACAAACTAATGTCACTTATGATACACGCATGGATTTTGTTTTTCGAGTGTATATTATTTTTGTTAAGTTTAAACTAACATATATATATATGAACGATGACCTAACAGACAGCAGTCACCCTATGTATCTTTATTTTGACATCAAATTCAAGTTTTAAGAAAACCCACTAAATAAATTTTTATATATGTATGACCTACATTCCTGACGTTTATCCAGCTGCCTGATTTGCAATTTTTGGAAATTGTCGTCACCCTTACATGAACAAATTGTCAGAAATAATACATCTAATTATTCTGAAACAGTTCTTCTTTTTCACTCATAGTAATGTAGACAACTTACCAGTTAAAATGAAGAATATCCCCTGAATTAAAAACATCGACCACATTTATTCATCATGCATGTGATCCAATGTTTGGTCACTGTTGACATACCGTTAGTCGAACAATTATCCTCTGTTGTACATAATATACGATCAAGACATTACAGTAAGTGATGAAAATCAAATGTTATGTTTTAAAATATTTAACTCGGAACATTGATATAAGAAAGATACCAAGGAGAAATAAAAGTAATCCATCATGAAAAAGATAAAAGTAGAGGGAAAATAAGACATATCGAAAAACAATTATACTCTGTTAACACTACATAGAAACAAACAGATTGGGGATCAACTCGAAACAAAAAAGGGAACAAGTTAAACTGATCGTGCAGTCGTGTAAACGTCGAGTTCTAATTGTGCAGGACACGCTCAGTAAAAGTATACGTGAATTATAAGTCGTTTTCGTTGAAAAGATATCAAGGTATCACACTACCAGCATTGATGTATATACACTCGCATTTCTAATATAAGTCAAACTTCTAATACACAAAATACATGTATGTGTTGCCAATTTTTACCTTGATATGTTAAACTAATCCATGAATTTATATGAATGTAACTTTGTTTAAGAAACAACAAATGACTTCTTGTGCCTTAAACATTTATGGTTCAGAAATTAAACATCTTGGGTTGCTCTTAAGAAAACGGATGTTGGCACAAAAAATACAAACTTTTAATCGGTTAAACGAGTTAAAAGCTTCAGTTGGCAATGTTGAATTTTGTATTACCCCGACAAACGTAATTTTTACTATTGTAAGACAAATTTTAGAAAATATAAACTTGATGTGACTAACAGTAAACACGGAACTACTTGTTTCTACCATAAATATAGTGGACTCGACACTTTATAAGCTTAAGTTTCAGATATTAATATGATCATGGAAGTATTATATGTCAATATAAAACTTCCATGATATGATCCATAAAAAACGACCAATCACAAGACATCTCATACACACTTGATAGATATGCCTCTAGACAATTTATTTCTCAAATTCTACGATTCCATCTGAACACATTTTATCGGAAAATTTGAGGTTAAGTCATTACATTTCTTTATTAAAGCCACATACTAAGTTTTAAAAAGAGGACTACTAGATTAGACAATTGGGAACTGTTACACCATATGGTTGCAATGACAAAATTGATGGTATAGGTATTCTATCTAGTCCTTCGTGTAGCTCGGTAAATATGATGAATATTTTCAACTTTACTCCTCGACGAAGACGCAGTCATGATCATCGTCATTATAAATCAACTCTCGATGGCGTCAATTTAGGCAATATCCTTCATCATAAATTGGTTCAATCTAAAATACCTCCTTATTTCAAAGACCAGTCTGTACCAATTATTTTTTATACCTATACCAAACCTATTGCAACTAAAATTTTCAATTACAAACACGTTTTGCAGGATCTCAATATTGACGACTTCAAGTCGAAACCTCCCGATTGCACTTGTACTAGTTCCCAATTCACATATAATCCGGCTGGCCACGTTATTACCGGGGACTTTAATATTAGGTATTGTAAATAACACTTCCCTGCGAAATGTGTTATCGAAAGGTCCGAAATATCGTGAGCCAACATCCATCAATTAGATAAGCAACTTTAAAATTTTGATGGATTTAGTCGAGGATTATGCCATGCAATGGGCTAACCGCGAGAGGGAAGACGTAGACACTTTTTCCGAATGGATTAAGGCGGTGTGGTCGTTGATACAAATCAGAATTAAGAAACTGAAGGGGTCTATCAATGGCATTATGCCCATGCTACATCAATCTTTAAAGACCCAAATATCGAAAAACCCTTATCCTACCTCCATGACAAATATGTTGTTATCCCCGCAGATAAAGCCCCAAACAACATCGTGTAAAAAAAATTTGTGTGTAAAACTCATTAATATTACATTAACTGCCTGATAAACGAATTCGGTATTGACAATTCACTTGGAAACTCAACATATACCCTCGCAACACTTACCAAAGAGGGAATCCTTAATAATCATAGGTCTGTTCTATGTTCCTTTGGAATTTCAACCAAAGATAAAGAACTGGACCTTCCATCACTGTATTGGAAACCTAAACTACATAAGTGTCCTTACAAACAACGGTATATTGCTGGGTTTTCCAAGTGCTCCACGAAACATCATTCTGAATTATTAACATCTATTGTATCAGCAATCAAAGACGGGCTTCAAAGTTATTGTGAAACTGCCTATTCTAGAGGTGGCGTGAATCAGATATGGATACTTAAAAATTCCAAAGATCTTTTAGAGTACATACCATCCAACTCTCTTTCATCTTGCAATAGTATTAAAACATTTAACTTTTCTTCACTTTACACAAGTATTCCGCATTCCAAACTAAAAGACAAATTGAAAGAGTTGGTATTGCTTTGTTTCATTAAAAAGAATGGCCAACGAAGAGCATTTTGTCGTAGGCAGGGATAAATCATACTTTGTAAAGGATCACTCTGATTCAAACAAAAAATTCTCTGAAACTGACATTATCAAGATGCTTTATTTTTTACGTTCGAGGGACATGTTTTTCAACAGACTGTCGGCATTCCAATAGGCACTAAATGTGCCCCTCTTCTTGTCGACTTGTTTCTTTATCATTACGAAGCTGACTTCATACAGGAACCTTTTAGGAAGAAAGATAAGAAGTTAGCAATATCCTTTAACTCTACTTTCCGCTATATAGATGACGTTCTTTCACTTAATAATTCAAAATTTGGTGACTTTGTTGAACGCATCTATCCCATCGAACTAGAGATAAAGGATACAACATATACAATTAAGTCGGCCTCACATCTTGACTTACATCTGGAAATTAAGGCTTGGTTGAAAACAAAACTTTACGACAAAAGAGATGATTTCAGCGTTCCAATTGTGAACTTTCCATTTCTAAGTAGCAACATTCCAGCAGCACCTGCATACGGGTATATATCTCCCAATCGATACGATATACCCATGCTTGCATTTCCTATCATGATTTTCTTGATAGAGGGCTGCTGCTCACAAGGAAGCTATTAAAACAAGAGTTCCAAATTGTGAAGTTGAAATCAGTCTTTTGTAAATATTACGAACGCTATCACGAGTTGGTTGACCGTTATGGAAAAACCGTGTCACCAATGATATCAGATATGTTCCTTACGTCGTTACTACAATCCCCTTCCATTTCATGAATTTGACCTACCGAATTAGACTATTTACTGGATTTGTTATAACATAAGCAACACGACTGGTGCCACATGTGGAGCAGGATCTGCTTGCCCTTCCGGAGCACCTGAAATCACCCCTAGTTTGTGGTGGGGTTCGTGTTGCTTATTCTTTAGTTTTCTTTGTTGTGTCACGTGTTCTATTGTTTGTCTGTTTGTCTTTTTCATTTTTAGCCAGGCGTTGTCAGTTTATTTTCGATTTATGAATTTGACTGTCCCTCTGGTATCTTTCTTCTCTCTTTTATTGCTGACCTGTTTCTGTATTGTTATGATTTACAATATACAAATAAAATCATTACAAAGAATAAAAAGTAAAGCACTGTTATTGCTGCTCTTCGGGTCAAAATGATCATTATTTAATGTATACGTACTAAATGTTGCGGGCAAATACGGATAGTGGTCGGTTTCCCATTCTGTAAAGAATACCACAAAATATTTACATAATGACCAAAACAAAAGTATATTTATTCAAATTTTCTTTTTCTCGTTAACTGTAACCTTATAAAAATAAAAGAAGTAGGAACCATAACAATTATGCATTCACAGAATATTCTTCAGATATAAATATCTTTTTATATACATTTTAAATGAACAAAAATATGATTGGACAATATTTTGTTGTACGAACTAAACTAAAAACACTACTCCTATTTCATGGCACAGAAATACTGATATTATTAATTTCTCATACATCACAAGTTTTAAATTTTTCAATAATAGTTTTGATGAACAAGCTATAATTCATCACAGATTTACAACAAGTGTGCCACTTCAATTGGACACCGCAATTATCACATGTATGGAAATGCACAATTAAGAAACATCGGTAGTTTTATCTATCTCATTAGAAAATAAAACACATGTTTTCAAACGTTATGCTATCACATTTGTAATACTAGTAGCTGTCCCATTTGTAAATGCTGAATCTAAATATCTGTATCTTAAAGAATCAATCTGTAGGATATGCTACTTTTTCTAATTCTGAATTATGCAATTAAATATCTCACATGAAACCTTTCATAACATATTCTTTTATCTAAGCAAATACGACAGACATCAACAAACGACAACCACTGAACTACAGGTTCCGAACTAAGAACAGGCACATATATAATGTAGCAGCGTACGATTTCACTTAAAATACATATAGAGTAGACATACACACGCACACACACACTTATTCGTCCATACAGTTTATCCAATTGCAGGAAACTTCATGGTAGTCAATGAGAAGTTTTAACTCCACTAACAAAAACATAATTTCACCACTTACATAAACCAATATAGCCTTTACATGAAATATCACAGATAATTAGCATATCACTGAATATATTGATGAGTGACCACTTGAATAAAATTCCTAAAATCTTTAAGAAAATATATAACTAATAGAGGACTACGAAATAAATAAATATTGTGTTTCATGGATGTTTATGTTATTTCATCGTTAACACGTTTGAAACGTACGATTTTGTTAAAAATTCGGACTGAAAACGTTAAAAGACAAACTATATGTTTAAATAAATAAATTGTTGATGATTTACATAAATAAACTATTTATCCGTTGTCAACGACAAAGGCACTTGAAAAGGTATGCCTCAGAAGAATGACCGTATTTCTAAATAGTTAAAACAATATATTGTGAAATCTTTCACATCCAATCAATGCATATCAGCCACATAATTCCGGAAGCTATGCTTTTTTCTAAAAGATATAAAAATTACATTCAAATCACTTAGATATACAATCATGTTTAACAATGTGATAATGATACCATATATATTTAAATGTGTACATATATAACTCCAAAATGTGTACATGGCAAACCTATATGTAAAAACATACAACGTATATATACTTTTAAATTGATCATTATTATTCCAAAGCATAAATCTAAACTATATTTCAAAACAAATTTGTTTAAATGTAATACATTTTAGACATGTGTTTTACGTATAATATATTGAAAGAGAGTAATACTAAAACAAACACGACGCACTTTAATTTATTAGCTGTATGAAATGGCGGTTACGTTTAAACGTTGTTTAATCGCATACATGAAGATAACTACTAAAATATAATCTCGATATTACCAAATAAAATATTCAATAATGACAGAAAGATTTACTGTAAAAAAAAATTAAATGGTAAATTGCCTCATTAAAATCTATTGAAATGTTATTGAAAAACGCAAAATTTAAACAGCAGAATACGAAAAAGTTGTTCGCAGTTTCAATTTAAAACATGCAATCTCTTGCTTAATTTAATGCTTTAATTTTTTTGCATTTTTTTAATTTGCATTTTGATAGTCGTATATCACTGGAGTATACTACTAGTATGATGTTTTAAAAAGTTAACAAAACACGAAATACAAAAGACTACGATTACTCTCAGGCAAACACTACCAGTGTGAACCATTGAACTTTATAAACAGTATTCAGTTAAAACGATAAACTATTTTAGTTCGAAATATCAAGATGGTGACTCTTGTGGATTGTTAATGTGAACTGAACAGCTATCCCCTTTCTGGTATATGACGACAACATTTCTTTCATCTGAGGTTTCCATAACATTCTCTATCTGGTTACTACTTAGCAAACCTAAAAATAAGCTTAGTATTAATAAATATTTCTTTTAAAACATTATTGATCTGAAATGCAATCATCAAATTGAAAGTTTTGTTTTTCTGTTTTTTAAGTATCGTCAGATCAAACCGCTTTCATTGTATAGATCAGTATACTGTCCCCGACTTTTGACCACAAGAAAACGGTACTTCCTTGACAAGCTTGTTAACAATAAACATTCGTGATTTCTTGGTGTATAGACATGGCATTCACGTCTATTTCATATCGAATTTTGTTGTATGGTAAAGTACAAGATTATAAAACAAAACATATTCTTTTGTTTGACAAAGGACTTTCAAAACATACAAGGAACTCATAGTGTTTAACTACATTTTGAAAAAGAAACAACACTGACGAAGGCCATTAGTTTAATCGAAATATTTGTCAGTAACATTATTTTATTTCATGTGTTTCTTATATTTATATTATTTTTGATAGGTTGCCATGGCAAACGTTTTTGATTATCAATAATATACATATATGTTACATATATACACTAAGACAAATATGAAATACTAACAAGCGGTAAAAAGGGAAAATCAATAGAATAAAAAACAAACATTTCGGATAGGTAAGAGATCACTTCATCTCGGCAGTTACGCAGGCGTTCGGAAACCAGTCCAAGAGCTTCTCAAAATTCAGAGTTTCCCATCTTTCACGTAAGCGGGCTTCATTCATACTGATGATAGAAGTAACGTGCTTTACGATTTGCATATTACTTTTTGCGTTAGACACTTCCAAATCACAAATAAAGTTGACCTCTTTATTGATATAGAATTTCAAATATTTATTTTACACTATAGAACAAAAGTATTTACCATCAGAGTCAAGTTGTTCTTCGACATCATCATTTTGTTCTATATCTGTGTTTCCTGAAACTATATAGAAAAATACCGGTCCTTTTTAGATAACATGATCTAAGTATTTGATGGTCAGTCTTCCATAGTAAACAGAAAAAAATATAAGGAAGCATAATTTTTATATAAATCTCCAAATTATACAATGGTTCAAATAGATCCAAAAGGGATATAACTTTATCTTTTTTTTAGACGAGGTGTCTTAGAAGTAATTCCTGATAACACTAGTGATGATGCAAGCAAATCTCACAAATTGGCACTCTACCATTTACATTCTATGTTAAAATTCGCAACCTCACTCCCAACGAGAAATCTGAAAATTGAAACAATTCAATACTTTCGTAGATCATAGGAATGACAGAATATACCATAATAAAATGCGAAAGGAAGCAAACGTTGAAGAACTTACGTAAAGGAATGGCAGCCGCAGTGGATCCCACATTCAACTCTCCCTGTCGATAACTGTTCTTCATCGCAGATGTTGTTGATATGAGTGTTGTAGCAGATACAGGGGGTGTCACATCATTAGTGAAATTACAACATGCTGGATGGTTTATAATACGATAAACTATGCAGATGATACAGGCGGCAGAGAATGTTACCATGACCAATATAACTATCAGTATAGTATGGGATCTTATTACTCCGATGTGACCACTGTTTGAGATCGTTGTTGTTGTAGATGAGGCGAGCTCTGATGCTACCGTTTTTTGGATTTGTACTAAAATTTAAAATCTTGATTATTTAATTGATAATGTTTGAAACACTACACAAATCATCAAACTTTCAACGTAAACAAAGTAAACCTATGTTTCCTTTCGTTAATATGGAGACGATACTAAGCTTCTTTTTTTTTTGCTATTTTACCAAGCATTTGTGTTTATTTATATTTGCTCTGAATTGCTATGATGAAAAGTTGTATATTTGTTAAATTTATAAATTATTACACTCCCTGAGGCAAACTTGACCTTAGACAGATTTTAATATTATTCTATTACCCTATTTAGTAATGAAGCGCTTCACTAGTTTCTAATGTTATAATCCTGGACTTTAAATTCATTTATACTTTAAGCATTCATGATGAAAGTAAATCTAGAAAAAGCGCTTCGGGTGCCTAACATTTATCAAGTACTATTTTCACAACAACAAAAAGAATTTTGAACTTACCACATGCAGCATTGTCTATCCCAAGATTCTCATACCTATGTTTAAAAAGAATCATAATGAATGACATATCAAGCATAAAAATTTAACTCACAATAGTTGTTACTGCAGCAATGTTTACAAATAAAAACATCAACTCACTAATCGCATAAAAATATCTGTAGATGGGTTTTACTCATTGTTAAAGGCTTTCGGTGACCTATAGCGGTTTTGTTTAGTGGAATTATGGTCTATTGTGGACAGTTGGTTGCCAATCATACCAGATCTTCTAATTTTCATAATTAAAGCAATGTAAATTCATATGATACGTTTTTGTCTGTTACGACTGTATAGATGATGGTTATTTAATTTATGACTTACTCTACAAGACAGTCACCACATTCTGAAGCTGTGTCTTCTGTACAGGCATTTATAAACTCTCTATTCTGTCCGTTAACTTACCCTACAAGACAGTCACCACATTCTGAATCTGTGTCTTGTGTACAGGGAGTTATAAACTCTCTATTCTGTCCATGACAGTCATAACACTCTGCACACTGGTGATGAGTCAAAACATTGGCAAAGTATCCTTGATCACATACACATTGGCTACAATTGAGTGCTCCATAAAACTCATCAATATGGATTTCCTGTTGTAACAAATCGTGTCTAATCAGTATTATATTCTTATGCACATATTTTAAGATGTCAAGAGAAGTGATATGCCTTCAGTTTACTTATGTATGTGACCTAACTGGAACTCAATAATAACTTCAGTCTTCATGTTGTTCCTTTGTTTCCCTCTAATGGTTGATTTGTTTCCCTCAGTTTTAGTTTGTAACCCGGGTTTCTCTTTTGTTAATCGTTTATGACTTTTGGACACCGGTATACTACTGTTGAATTTATTTTGCAATGGTTTTTTTTTCCTTTTTAGTTATTTTGTAATTTATATTCTCTTTTAGATAAACGTTAGGGACATTTTTTTAAACTCGTATGTTTTGTACATCAAACAATTGCATTAGATGTCTGATAGTCAGTCTCAGTCATTAATTTCTCAAGTTGTGTTTGGTTACTGTTTTTTAACTCTTGCTTCTTTTCGTTTTTTAGATATGGTGGTCAGTTTATGTTCGACTTATGAAAGACCTAATGGTATCTATTGCATCTCGTCAGCGATATAGACACTGTGTATACGTTACGTTATGTCACTCAAGTTTGGACGTATCTTTAAGTTATTAGATATCCATAACGCAAATCTACTCTCGGATAATTGTGATAAATTGCTTTGAATTTTATACAGATGACAAATAATGCAGTTTAACTATCTTTTCGTATACTACATAGTTGTTAAAAAATGGGGTTTACTTGGTACTTCTTACCTGACTAGTATCTATGTAACCATACATATTACAGCCAGGGCATATACTACATTTTCCTGAATATTCGTCATAGAATTTTTCACCTGGTTTGCAGTAACAAGGATAGCAGTCTAAAGCTCCAAACTGTTGACTGATCCTTATTTTCTGAAAGGAGAGTTATTCACATTTACAAAATGATCAGTCTATAGTATGAGTATGTAATACACCAATTGAGTGTGCATGATATTAATTATCTACTTTCTCAGGATTCCGAAATTCTTATCCATAAAATGTTTTTTACATCGTTGAAAAAGTAACAATGTTCAACACGCCATGCACTGTTTATCTAATACTTTTATAGTTATTTAGTTTGTTAAATTATCTAAGTCTTTTATAAAGCATGTGTTACCTGGTGGGCGTCTGGAAGATTATAAGTGTTACACGCGAGAAATCATAAGCTGTTTTGATAAATATGTTGATGAGCGTCACTGATGAGTTTTATGTAGACGATACGCGCGTCTGTCGCACTCAATTATAATCCTGGTACCTTTGATAACTATTTACACCACTGGGTCGATGCCGCTGCTGGTGGACGTTTCGTCCCCGAGGGTATCACCAGCCCAGTAGTCCACATTTCGGTGTTGACATGCATATCAGTAATGTGGTCAATTTACAAATTTCCTGTTTACGACACTTTAGCCGTATTTGGCACAACGCTTTGGAAATTTTGAACCCTAAATGCTCTTCAACTTTGAACTTGTTTAGCTTTATAAATAATTTGATATTAGCGTCACTGATGAATCTTATGTAGACGGAACTATTGTTGTGTATCAGATAAAAAAAAATGAAAATCCCGCCATTGTTGCCATATTATTGATAATTTTTCAAGGTCACATTATATAAACACAAAACGACCCTTTTACCATTTTTGCTCCCTTATTGGTCGTATTAAAAATAATATTGTTTACTATTATAATTCATATATGTTATTATTTGATCGTAGCAAACTAAATTATTGATGATGAAATGGCAACTGATATGATTTTATTTGACTGTTATACTGAAAACCATCGACAAATTAAGGACATTAACACCTTATTTCTAGTGTCAGAATAACTAGAATGTGTTCATTAGAAAATTGCTAAGCCAAATAACCATATTAAATATATAACTTACAAATTGCAAATAATTGGAAGCTTTTCTACAACGCGGACATCGTCTGCACTTGTTCTGGTCAACGTCAAAGTATTGTTCGCCCTTTATACATATGGGGAAACCTACACTTTTTACAAAAGGTGTAATGTTTGCCTCCTTGGAAAAAGCGGGCACTGCCAAAAGCAGTATATACTCAGTTATCACTGCTAGTATATATAGATATACCATTCAAAATCCAATCAGTGCATCTGAAAAAGTTAATGTAAAGCAATTTGAGAAATCACTTTTTTTATTTGATCTTCTTTTTTATATTAGTTTAGAATACTAGATTCCATTCTTCGAAAGGGTGTGTCTATAGAAGACTGATAAGCAGTGGCATTGTGTATCCAAGTCACATGTATAATGTAGATCATATTTTCCCGCCGTTTCTGCCTTGAGTTTTTGTTGATTCATTCATTAACGTTTCTCTATATTTTTTTTTAATTCAAAATCCAGGGAGTTTAAAAAAAAATAGTGAGATTCTATTCCATCGAATATTTTTCGATTTCGGACCGTTTTCACAAAGACATATTCCAAAACATAACTGTAATCAACGTTTTATTTATTTCTTTTTTCAGCAAGCCTCTGTTTGATAGTAAACGTAGACGTTATGCTCTAGTAAGTACAGACCTAAATAAATAGTATCGATTTACCTAACATTCCAGTAATTTTCCATTAAACACGTTCACAGTCACCAATAATGATTTAACAGAGTCTTTCTGTACATAAATTTGAACATGTACATTTTAAGTTAAAGAAGTTTGAGAAAAAAATTCAAGTAACTCTGTTTTGAATAATTAATAAAAGAATTCATTCATTCTCATACATTTACGCTACGTATCACGTGGGACAATTGTTTGTATACACATGAGTCACTTATGATCAAATTATTTATGGTATTATTATAAAATGTTTGTATATAATAGGATCAGGACTATGAATTAATTATCATGAATAGTATGAAACATTTCTATACGGCAAAAGCTAAGATATATTGTGTTCGTAAATCACAAAGACTGATTGACCGACATTCATGTCGAAGAATATATAAAAAGAAGAAGCATGTTTTGTGATTGTTTTCAATTTTCAACAACTAATTTATATTTTTAAGACGTCAGATATGATGTAGTTAACTATTTTTTAAGATATTATTCCTTTATTTTAATAGCTTGCAAGATATCTTACCAGATTTAATGTCAAATTCCTCCTTAACTACAAATCGACCGCATTAAACTCTAGTATACTCATGTGATCTATATACTCAAAAACGAAAGAAAAGCACCACTTCTATTAGCTTCTTTGGAGTAAAGATTTTATTGCATATAACTTTTTTTAATGATTAAATTAGGTCTAAGTTTTTGGCGCAACGTTTTTAAGTCATGAACATCAAAGTCTTTGAAAATACAAATGTTCTTGATTTTTTTTCTGTTTGGCATCTCAAAAAGCATACATACAATAGTATAGCCACAAATGGGAAAGTAAAGTCGTGTGTGTCTTTTCATCTACAAACAGCACACGTGACTTTAGTTTTCTTGTTCTGGGCCGAATTTTTGTCTCGTTACCAATTGACACATCTCCGACTTCTTATTTTAACTTTTGTTAATGAAATCTCCATTGTCAGTCACCACAAATATTTTATCATTAAACACTGCGTTAATTTCAAGGTCATGCTTAAAATACTATAGACTTCGACAAATTTGTTTCAAATACATGAAACTTCTATACATTTGTATATATATATGGTAAGATGTGGTGAGTTATTTGTGTTGTTGAGTTTATGTAATAGGAGGGAGTCAGTGTCAACATTTTCCGGGACGATCATCGCGGTACCTGATATCAAATTTTGGATGAACAGATATATATATCAAAAAGAACTCAACAACCTTTTTACAAATGTACAACTTTCAAATAACAAATAGTCAAATGAAATTAAACAAATTAGCATTTCTTGTTTAAATTTGAACTTTACTTTCGAGATCTCAAGATTCCATTCGTTAAATCATTCCATTAGCTTGGTGCATTTGTTATCAATGAAAGGTCACAAAAAATTAACGAAATCCAGGGTAAATGCAAAAAGGGATAGTCCATAACAAAATCAAACGTTATCAATGAGTGAAATACTATTGTCACATTTAAGACTAGGAACCGGTAGTTACCTAAGAAAACAGTGTGTAAGCCCTAGTGTTATAGCTAGCTAAGCCTCTTACTTGTATTGCAGTTGTTTATACATTGTCAATATTGGTTGTACAACCCAAACCGATATAATAGGTAAATGTGACGATAATAATTGGGATCCAGCAGCCAAAAGTATTGTATTGAACACTATTGAAATAATGTATAAATATTTAATGCAGAAACGAAAATAATGCTGTATCAAAATAACAGAATAGTTACAACAATGACAGTAGAAAAAAAACAAAATAAAGTCATCGCAATAATTATTTATGAAGGAATAATTGTCAATGGTACCAGGATTATGATTTAATACGCCAGACGCGCGTTTTGTCTACATAAGACTCATCAGTGACGCTCCGATCGAAATAGTTAAATAGCCAAACAAGTACAAAGTTGAAGAGCATTGAGGACCCAAAATTTCAAAAAGTTGTGCCAAATACAGGCTAAGGTTATCTATTCCTGGCATAAGACAATCCTTAGTTTCCGAAAAATTTAACGTTTTATAACAGGAAATATATAAAAATGACCATAAATTGATATTCATATCAACACCTAAGTGCTGACTACTGGACTGGTGATACCGTCTGGGACGAAACGTTCATTCACTCGAACTATTATTTGTTGGAAAAGAGTGCAAATTATGTTTGATAAGCTTACAAACTTATCAAAGTACATGCAAGTAATGAATATATTGCATCTTCTTATCAAAGAAATAAGTCTTATGATTTAGAATCACAGATACTCATGCATGATCATCTTTGCAAGGCTACTCGGTGGTGCTTCATTCAAACCAAATAAATCCTCAAATCAAATACCAACGATCAAAAACCACCTACTAGCTTTTGATTTTGCTATTCTATAAATGACTATCAGTTTTGAATTTTTCCTTGGAGTTTTTGGTTTTGTTACTTTACTTTTTAACATTTTATCACAAACTTAGCAATGAAATTGTATATTGCATCTTTTATTTTGTATTTTAATCATAGATCCGTTTTCGTGATTTTCTTCATCAAACCATGTTTATACATGTATATCCGGGTCCTCGGTGGCCGAGTGGTCTATGTAGTTACTACTGTCATCACTAGTCAGTCAACACTGAGGTTGTGAGTTCGAACCCCGCTCGTGCGGCTGCACTCTACTCTAATATTAATTAACTAGGATTGTCAGCTTTCCTATCAAAGGTTGGTGGTTTCTCCGGACTCTCCGGTTTCCTCCACCAATAATAACTGGCCGCCACGAAATAGCCCAAAGCGGTGCTTACATGTGGCGTTAAAGCACCAAAAAGTGTGTGAAATTAATATTGTCGTAGTTTTTATTAGCATTCAATTTGCCTGAGTTATGGGACTTTGGCCATATTATTTTACATACTGTGCTTAAATAAAAGTAACATATTCATGGATTAAAAGAAATGAGAAATAGGATGATGTATTATTTATATACTTGAAAATGAACCTATTACGACTTCAAGCCGGAAATTTTCCGCCCTATAACTGGATGGGCGGGGTTCTTGTTTTCTACTTGTATATGAACTGCTCCAGAGTATCAGCAAATACTAAAGTGACCTTTTTAGTTAATATCCAACATACTAGTAACCTTTTATTCTTGCTAATATTGAGGATATTGTCTTTCGGTTGGGTTAAATAGGTTCATGCTCTATCATAGGATCAGGGGAGTTGAGGAACAGATCTGGTAATAGTTGTTTTTGATGACAGTATTTTTAATGATTCAAATATGTTATTTGTCTCTGTTTATTGCTTTCAAATTCATCAGCTGTCTAAAAGGGTACATCATCAAAAACACAATAAAACGAACAATATGTTAGATTTTTCGGATAACAGATATCCTTCCTCGGTAATTGCACGATGACAAATGAATCATGTCAATTCAAATTAAGACTCTATCAAAATCTTGAAATTAATACAATTTAAGCGAACGCTGGAACAATTTCCAAACACGGCGCAAAGACTACAAAGATATGCCCAAAATAAAAAGTTATTTACGATGTGAACTGGCACAACTCTAAATTCCCAAAGGTGTTGACAGTTGAGATGTAAAACAACTGCGTGGAAATAGTCCCAATAAACAGTCCTGACCGATCTAAGCTGGTATAATAATTAAAATATGACAACGGTAGAGCAATTGCAACAGAGAGTATTTAAACATCCCACAAATATAGTAATTTGATGATAAGAAAAATGAGTAATATTTTTTTTTACTACGGTTAAGTAATAGAACGTGGCTGCGTATTTACACATCCCTGCCAACTGTGATTAAAACTGTGATTAAAACTAGTATAATTCAAAAATTCCTGAAAAGTGTACAGTACGGAAGCCGGAGTTACTGGATAAAAGTGATGGCAGGAAATTAGGGATGGTAGGGAAAATGAGTGACTCTTCTATGTTTTTTTCATTAATGCCCTCTGGGGGAAACTGTCCTGAGCTTTCTTATCCAAAAACTTTCCCGAGCAAGTCTGTCGGTCTTTGGCCATTCCTCGTTGTGATCTATGATGGTGATGGTAAGTTTTTTTAGATCAGCTTAGGCGTGCCCGTGTGATCTTAAATGACGACTTACGGGGAGTGGCTGTTCTGTCTCGCCAACATACTGCATGCCACATCGACACTAAAGAATGTATACAACATTCTGGGTTTTGCAAGTTACATTACAAAATAGTGTGTACACAGACCCAGTGGAGTGGCAAGTAAATTGAGTATTCAGTATTTGTTGGCAAGTCAGACATCGTTTATTACCACATGACTTGCACCATCCTGTAGTTGAACAGCTTTTATTAGAGGAGACGGCAGCTTTCACAAAACATAAATAGATTGTTTAAAGTTCTATTCAATTACAAGAATATCTTTTTGTGTCATTATATATTATATCAGCGACATATTCTGTCTGACGTGGGGATGAGGTTATAATCCTTAACTAAACGATAGATTGACATGATTGAGGTATCCAAAGAATCTGTAATTTAAAAACTAATTATTTTTGTTTTCTCAACAGCCATAGGTCTGTGTAATATTACCTTTTGATACACTGTAGATGTGTGTTTGTGAGATCAGAACGTACCGCCATGCTATTTTCATTTTTATTGTCGGAGTTGTGGGACTTGCACCATTAATGGATTGTTGTTCCTTTTAAAAGACTACATAATTTGCGATACTCCATGGAAAGTTTTTGCCCGATAACTTCCATAAATACTAGTATAGTATCTATTGTCAAAGTTGCAATAACCAGTACACTGTTTAGGAGTCGAATGGAGCATAATGAGATTCCGAATCTTTTTTTTTTTCCCCAACAGTTTAAATTTCGCTATAGAAAGGGTTGTCGATTATCATCAGTTTTCGGTCATGTACTGCCATTTTGACTTTGTGATTTTGTTGGAATGATGGGATTTTTTTTAAATCGAACCAGTGAATATTTTGTTAGGTCGACTTGTTTTATGTGTATATATTCTGTTCATATTCTGCCACTTAATACAATGTACTATAAATAGCCTATATCTATATCATATATAGCGTTTGACATTTTCCGTGTTCCACAATTTACAAGTAGATCCATTGTAGATCATTGTATTGCACTCCCCGAATTGGCTCGGAGGGAACATTTTCCAATTGTTTCATACTTGTATAACCGATGAAGGATTAGTTGGTTGTTCGTTTTTTGTTTAACACCAATTTTAACTTGTTGATTATTTCGTGGCGGTCAGTTTTTTGTTGATGGAGGAGGCAATAGTGCTGAGAGAATGTATGGTAAATATTTGACACGTGCGTGACTCAAATGCACAACGTCAGCGTTGACAGACAAGTGATACAATAGTTGACCTTCTTACACCACTTGGCCACCGAGGCCCATACCGATGAGGAATATTGTACAACTAAGCGTTTTCTCACAAAAAGAATGCAGTTATAAAAACATTTTAAAAAATCAAAACAATTTATTTTGGTAAAAATCAAATTAATATTAATTTACATAATCATCTTTCAATATAAATAACACATTCATACTCTCTGTTGCTCAAATTACATTCATATCATCCAGACATTTTAATTTTTGATGCATAAATTGAAGCGATGTGATATAATATGTTTCCTGTTATGTAATGATATACAATGGTATGTTTTACTTATACAGACCTGGACGGTTTTTGAATCGATATTCTCGAACATTATCTTATAGAATTTCTTTTCAAATGATTCTAACAATATTTCTACAAATGCTTTGTTCTGGTATGTATCTAGAAATTTTTCTAGTATAATGATAATGAAACAGCAATAATGTATTAGTTTACGCATAGATGTAATACCAATGGGTATTACATCTATGGTTTACGATATGAAAAACATGACTTGGTCCCTTGTATCGGAAAGTGTAATACAAAACAGTTTTTAATATGTATAAAATGGAATAAAATGTGTTAAAGATCCAACAAAATTATAAGAGTCATCAGTTCTGGCATTTACGAAAAGGAATCCAAACGAGCTCAAAACCTGCATAAGCAGATGGAAATTATACTGATATGTTTTTTTTTCAATAAATTAACAATATCCAATTATACAAAATGAATCAAAGTTAGCAAAATAAGTAAACACAGAAAATCAATCAAACAAAAAAATATTAAACTATCTCCCCTTATTAATGACATAGGTAAATCCGAAACGTCCACCCCCTGATAGATACTGAATCCGACCCAATTTAAGGGTCCAGAATTGTCATTTCCGCTATGAGCTTATATCAAATGATAAAAAAAACATAAAAATAATAAAACCATTTCTTCGCTTTTCAATAGGTTTTGGTTGACATTAAAATGTTTGAGTGTTTGTTGTATATCATAGTCTGTTTGATAATTTATTGATAATGATTTCAAAGAATGACATCAAAAATAAAGTATTTGATAGCAAACCTGCGATAGAATAACATGTCTTACACAAATTGGATATTGCCTTACAAACATCTTCTTAAATATTTAATACTGTAGAATACATTGTAATATAGACCAGAAATTAATACTGGAAAGCATAGAAACACATTCATGTGTGTTATATGTCAAAATGGAGTCTTTAAAAGTTTCATAGTCTGTGTGCATAAATTTTATATCTTCTATTTAAAATGAAACAAAAACATCTTCATTTGTAAGCTTTCACTTTTTAAAATATGCATGTTAACGTTATTACATATAGAAAAATCTCACACTTTTAGCGGATAAAATATTTTAATTTTACACGGTTGCTGGTTGACATTTTATTTTCGAATTAAAATCATTTTAGAAATATGTTCAGCTACTGCCATATAATTATCAAAATGTTATTAATTGTGATTCATGACACATACCCTTATTAAAGTTGATTTATTTGTTCATTTTAACACAGAATTGCTCATTATGGTTCTTAAATCCCTGTAAATGACTGATTTAAGTATGGAGTTCAACCATCACTAAAGATGATAGGCGTTACTATCCCTCCCCTTCTTTCTGTGGCTTTAAACCTCGGACATTACAAACATATGTTAGTGAGTACACAAGTTGTCTCAGTATGTCACTTCAAAGATCTATTCTCGATAGGTGACCCTGATATATTGTCTATATAAAGGGTCTTTATTACAGAAGCAAATTATTTATAATTCCGAACTACATAATGGCACTTAAAGGATGAAAAAAATGTACCAGCCCCTGTTTAAAATAGTTTTGATTTTGTTTCAAATTATTATGTGTGTTAATAACAACAGCGTAAACTTGAAGTGGGAGTTGAAATATTAAAAGGTTTAATAAGTCATTTGCTCAAAGACATCTACTATCAGGTTATTTCAATGTTATTTTATCTAGCTTCATTTAAAACATTAATTTATTATTTTCTTATTTTCTTCAATTTTTTTTTTAATAATTATAACATCAAAACAAAGAAATGTGGGTTAGGCGCCATGTAGTTAAGTTTAACTACTTAATGCATTGTATCAGAAGCAACAACTATAATTAAAAAAAGCATTTAGGATAATTCTAATCACAATGTTGTCAATAATTCAGAAAGGAATGACTGTAACCTTATTGGAAACCAATTGGCCATGGCAACCATTAATAATAGAAATTACAAACATCAAAGGTAACTTAGACCATATGGGAGAAAATACATTTCTTTTCAATTAATGCATTTTCGCACCATGAAGAAATGTTGATTTTTTGTTAACACAAATCTTTGGCTTGTGAAAAAGATTAATTTGTATTTTGAGTGTTATGATCTATTTATGATAAAACAGATTCCTCTGCCAACAAGTTTCCAATAAGTATACTTTTTAACATAGAATCATTCAGTTTTTCGGTTAATGATCTTCAGTTATTATATAATATTCCTTAAGATGACCCCTTTTAGTACAAACTTTCGAGACATTATCAGATGTAAAGGTGCAATGCAAAGACATCTAATGTGTGTGTATCCTGGTATATATGGTAAGTTTATTCGCACAAGTATCCCTCGTCTGGAGACAATACGACAAGACAAAACAAATACTTTATTGATACATTTGACCGAGTAATCTTGATTATTTTGTGTTGGTGGGTTCGTGTCTCCTTATAATCATTAGAAACTGTCCCTTTCGTTTTGAGTATTCCAGAGGCGGATTTAGGGGGGCCATCGGCAGGGGGCCCGGGCCCCCCTTTTTGGGAAAAAATTTGGTTGCACTGAAGCGTGACTGGAGTGGGCCCCCTCTTAGGCAGTCAATGGGCCCCACTTATGAAAATTCTGGATCCGCCACTGTCTTCTAAAAAGAACTGATTAACGCCACCTCCCTTTTTTCATTGATCAATGTATTATTTGATTGGTATTGTAATTTAAGAAAATATGAATTAATAAAAGAAAGTTCCGAGTAGGAATTTTAACCAACAAATAGAAGTTCTAGGTAAACTTGTAAACAACCTTAAGAAAATTAATATGACATAAACTTGGTTATTTTAGTCTAAACAAATATTGTTGGCTAAGCAACAATCCATGAAAAGATTATTTTACAATTATAAAGGTGCATGACAATGCAGTTTACTTGTACAAAATATCAAAACTTTATGAACCGTAAACTAACAAAAAAGTGTTAGATTTAATACATGCTCTTTTAAACTGAGTATGATTTGATAATACTTTAAAAAGCATGAATATGTTTTAATGTTCTCTAATTGTTATCAAAAACTTATTACATCAGGACAAACAAATAAAAATTTACAATTTTCACATGAATCATGAATAATAAGTTAGATATTACATCTGTGAAATTTGCTTGTAATTCTATCGTTGTAGGATTTTCAGGATCAAATAGATAAGATGATAAGTAATGGAAAAGATGAATATTTTATCACATTTGATGCACTTTTATGGTATTTTTAACAAATATTCAAACTAATGTGTGTCCCAATAGTTCTATACAATAAAGATGAAAGACTTCAAATGACAAATTTTATATAATTATAAAATGGAAAAATAAATATTTAATTGCACTTGGTTCAGGTTATGATTGTTTCACCATAAACATAGGTTTATAATTATGTCAATGCAAGCGGGTGTGTAGTCTTTTGTCTTATTGTCCAATATCACTCTACTCCTTATAATTGACATATTATACATATTTTTTTTCACGATGAATATTCAATAACATCCGATGCAGCTTCTGACAACAGTTCCATGCATAAAATGTAGATTTCTGAAAGGCGCAATACAAATGCATACTATGGCACAACTTATAGTCGGAATAAAGTCATTCGGATGATATTTCCGGATTCCATCATGTAGTTTCCTGCATGGCATGATGATATGGCACGATATCTTCTGTGAGGATTTCCTGAGATATAACTTGAGACAGTTTGGCACTGGATAATTTTATCTACCTGCGAAAGAAGGAAAGAAGAATTGATTAAAACACTTTCTAAACCATTTTATCAAAACATTGTCATGACATTTTGTTTAATTATAAAGAGTTATACGCTACGTCTAAAAGTTCTATTGAAATTTTTAACTATTACTATTAATATCTCCTCGCTTTCACAGTAGAAAACATATAGACTTATATATAAATTTCAAATATTATCGGCAGATTCCAGATAGAGCTAAATATTAATAGAACGTCTGTCGATCAATCATATATATATATATATAGACAATAGGAACACGTTCCAACTTACATGGAAGACCACACATTTTCATCTGAAAACAGTATATAAAATTTTACAATAGATATTTGAAACTCCTTGGAATGGGCAAAACATTCTTTCGCGTAGTCGACGGCGGGACAGAGGACATTGAATTGCCCTCTCCCATACCGTAAGTATTTAAGAATATTGAACAACACCATTTTTATATTGGGTCATTCTCAGCAGTATATAATATCTGATGTAGTTTTATTATCCATTTTTTTTTTTTTGCCTGCGTTCATGGTAATACTCCGTTTTACGAAGCACACCCTATTACATTTACAGGATATCGGTACGACAGACTCGATCAGAAAAACAAACAAAAGTATGATGTACACTATAGGTTATAGCCAAACTAATTGCTTTAAGATGCATACTGAGCCTAATGCAAATACCGTACCGATGGCCAGTTGTAGGATATGCCTAATGGAAAAACCCAAATAGGTGACTATTTTAATCTGCACTTATGCTGCTGTGTTGAATGTACGTTTTCATAAATAATAAAATTGTGAATGGAAATGGGGAATGTGTCAAAGAGACAACATCCCGACCAAAGAGCAGACAACAGCCGAAGGCAACCAATGGGTCTTCAATGCAGCGAGAAACTCTAGCAATGCATTGGTTGAATTTGAAGTCACAGAATTAAACATTTTTCATTTCTTTAAATGTTTTATCGTATGAATGCATATTTAGTTACACCATCACTTGAAAAATTAAGACTGGTGTTAATAAACCATATAAGTTTATTAAGCTTGAGTTATCAAAATTGATGTCCCAACAAGACTTATACCATACGTATTGTTTATACTTTGAAGAACTAATAAATATACATATTAAGGAAACTTTGAATTATTTATAGACAAATATTGAGAACACCATAGAAAGTGTCAGCTTTCATAAAAAGATAGGTTGTACTACTATATGATATATAACTGTCGGTTGCATGGTTTATCTTTTCGATACCACACGACACGAAGCAATATATTTTCTAAGGACTTCAATATATTTTTTTTATATAAGCAACATATAACATTAACCGTAAACTCCCATCTTTTATATCAAAAACTACTTTAATTTCATTTAATATGAAATTTAACAATTATAAATATCTAATCAATGTTGTAAATATTCCTTAGTCATTATTAAAGTTGGAGGTTAAAATTTAATATGTAAACTTAAAAGAATAAATCATAAAAGTTCATAAACATTCCAAACCAAACGACTCCTTCACTGGTGAGTTAAATAAGGGGAGGTAATGGCGTGAAACTTAACAAAGTATGGATAGGATCAGTAAGGACGATTGATCAGTCATCATAAAAAGGAGAGAAATTCACTGGTTTCTTTTGATCAGACAACTGTTAATGTGGAACACATCTTTTATCACATTTGTAATGAAAACTTTAACTTTCTATGATTAAATTTGTTTATCTCAGATTTTAAAATGTTTAAATATTAAATAGTTCTATATTTCACATAAAAGGTGAGTAAATTTAAATCAGATAAAACGGAGGTTTAAACGTTGTAAACGTATTTGGAGACTGTTATCTGCTAATAAAGTAGATAAATCTACAGTCTTTTTCCTTTTAATCTGTACAGAGGTCTCTAAATCATGACAAAATAGGTGTTTTGCACCGGATTAAAATATTTTTTTTATAAAAAATAAAACAACATATGATTACTGGCGGCAGAGATGCAATTAAAATTAGTTACCATGATAGATATTGCCAAATGGATACGTCATACAATGTCCCATGTGCTAAATTTGTCACTTTGCGGGGATGCAGTTTTTTTCATATGTTTATTACATTTACATTAAAATAAATATGTTCACGATTTAAATGAACGTGTTGCATATGATATAATGAGAGATCAATCAGATAATTTATTTTTATAAAAAGGATGCACGGTAATTGTTTTGTAACTTACTCTTCGGATGAAAACTAGGACGGTGGTTCGGTTTCTTATTTCTGTATATATGCATATCATAAAATCTACTTTTTCTTAAAATTCTGCTAATATCGCTTACTATCTTTGAGTCATATCCTCTTAATAGTATTTTTTGTAGTTTAATGTATCATTCTTAAAAATATAAATAAATTGTGCATTGCTTCTAGCTTTGGATAACGGACATATAGGGACCAAATGTTTAAACATTTTTGAAAAAGTATCAACCATTGTTTTTTAACTCCACTTATACTGGAATTCCCGTCTGCAGTAGCATTTAGAGAAACACTGTGTCAGCACAAGATGCGCATTTCAGCAATGCATTGATGCCTCTTCGGTGATCTTAAGGTCTTTATATTTTTAAGTAGCTTAATACATACCTAATAAGTAGACACATTTGTTATACTACACAATCTTGTGGTGGATTAAAATCTAAATCTAGCTCTTGATCATCCACTACGTAACTTCCGGAAGTAGTTGTGTCATCATCATAGTCATCGATGGTTGCCATGCTTCCGTTTAAAACGTTACTTATAGGATTCCAATGCACATTGTTTTTGTATGGCGGCCCACTACTGCCACCGTGTGTATATTGTCTATGGCAATTATTTTGAACTAGATATTGTTGATTTTGAGATCTATATCGGTCTTTTGGATGCATATATTTGTTCATATTTTCTTTTGTTAATAAAGGCCGACCTGGTGAATTCACTGGTGAATATCTGTTCTTCATATAATCTGAAAAAGTATTGATAAAATTGAATTCTGAAATAATATTGATGAAAGTGAATTTAACATGAATGGGCAGTTTTAACAGTTATGGATTCCATTAAAGTTAATTAGATACTTTAATATATTCGACTGAAATTAAGTTGTCTTGTTATAGTTTAATATGGATTTTAGATAACTAATGAGAAATATAGACACGACATATATTTATATTATACTGTTTTATCATAGGCCGTTTCCCACTCATTTCAATGCCTTTGTTTACAAATTTAAAAGTTATTAATAAATTCCAAAATGGATAATACTACTAGAATGAAAACTGTAAGAAAAATAAAGTCAAATCAAGCAAAAATTATGGTCATTTTCTAATGGAAAGGTTTACATTAATACCGATATATAATCTTGTAAATTTTAATGTTCTTCAATGGAAAATCGATAAAAGTGAACTAGAAGTAGTGTAATTTTGTCATTCCACCGTAAAGTAGCGGAATAGTTTTTCTTTTTACTTAACCAGTCTCTATAGATAATTGTTATGCTTAAGAACTTATTTCCAAAAAAGATTAAAACATCAATATCAACACCATTATGATTTTTGGAGTGAAAGGAAACAATTATACAACCTGAACTTTTCATCTGTATTACAGTACAATAAGATTTAGGATTAAGTTTATGTATTATCTACAATGCCATTCGATAATATTGAGTTATGACTTTCCGTGCACGATATGCATCGACAACTATGAAATAATAAAAGTTACATGGGCTCAACCTTTGCCACTCCAAATTACCATCTCAGATAACTATTGGTATATTTGTTTGAAAAGTACGTTGGATTAGTTTTACAAGAAAAACCCAAGTCTCCAATAGCAGACACAAGCATAGTTTTTATTCATCTCTGCCATGCAAGTTGAAAGATTTCTCTTAAATGGCCAAAATCCAAAAATCTAAATAACTTTAGTTTTGAGAAGTTTATAATGAACATTGTAGATGTGTTGCTTTTGTCTTCAACTAGACTAGTCCCCCGTCTCGAAATGATCACACGAAAAAGAAAGTCTCATTCAATTGCTATCCCATTGGCGTATACCGACATCTTCTTTCATTCATTAACATGGAAGACTTGGGTCACTTTATAACTTTAAGCTAACGATATGGTTATTGCATAATATTTTAAATAACAAATTTTTCTGAAGTTTATTTGTTGTACTTCCTGTATCAATTAGACCTACCTAACTCGGCACTATGGTTAAATGCACTACTGTGTATGTCGCTCTCACTCCCTCCTCTTCCACTATCGTTTGTTTCTCCTGACGTTTCACTATGGTTATCTTCATGTTTCCTACCCATATTCTATATAAAAAAAATAGGTTATAAAATCTGTCGATTCTAAAAAAAAATGAAAGTGTTTAAGGAACAGTTCTGACAGACAGTCGTCTTCTAATTTTCACTGCGCAACATATATGAAGATGCTGGGACCACATAATTTATAATATCGACTGGATCTTTGCAACGAAAAGAAGCTACAGGTAAACTTGAAAGGTTTAAATATTTAAAAAGATTATAATTAAAGCGAGTAACGATAGATCTTAATTATAATCATTTACATGGATTGACAAAAACTTCTGTTTATGGTTAAATTAGTAAGAGCACTGACTGTAGCACATCTGAAATTAAGATGAGGGAAGTTATCCTGAAATCACATTACCTGTGGAATTGACAAAGTCTGAAGGTTACTTTGATGAAGTTGCAGTCTGTTCATTTGCATATTCTGTAACGACTGACTTGATTGGCTTTTACTCTTTCCAGAATAAGCAGATCGACCATACTTTGAAGATGAAGGAGATGGCGCCATCATTCGGTCAACAGTCTGAAAACCATAAAATTACTGAAATAAGTATTTCATCTACCAAAACGTGGTTATATGAAATTAAGAACTTAATGTGACCTTGAAAAAATGGTGACAAATTGTAAAATATACTCATAACTTAGATGAAAGAAACCTCTACATGCATGGGCAATTCTTTATCTTTGTAGGGGAACGCATATTTATAACATTCGACGTTTCTTTGTAAAATTACTGTCCAAATATTGACAAAAATAAATCTAGAATTGTGAAATCTTAAGATGAAACAAATTATCATTCAGATTAACTGTCACTATCTCTTTCTAAACAGAATTGTCTTAAGTTTGATTTATTATAATGAGAAAATAGCAGTCTTTTTATGGGATTTTGATGGTGGTATTCAATATTTGTTTTATCTTATTGAGTAAACAATTTATCCGTGTCATTTTCTTTTAAGATATCGACAGGTAAAATCCTTTAATTGAGAACCTGACAAGGATTAAGAGAAAAATGTTGATTTATAACCTCAAGTTGGGGATAATGGGTACGAAAGTGAACTGAAGTACTCTTAAAACAGAATATGGTAATCCATTGCATGCTAGTTTATGCTAGAACTTTTCTCTATGATAAAAATTAATGCTCAGAAAGAAAAATGCCAATTTTGCGATATGTGTCATCAGCACACCATCACATATCACCGTACAATTATGGATTTGCAGTTTTTTCACATTTAAATTACGAATGAAAAACACCGCCGATATTTTGTGATCGACTACTAGTATTGTTAAAATCAAACACAATATTGATTTTATAGGTTTCCGATGTCTACAAAGCTCAAGCCATTTTTTCAAAGCTGTGTTTAGTTGAATGGCAATGCGTCCCTCGATTCAAATTAATAGGTTTTTTTTAGTATACTTTTCGTTTACATCTACAAGACACCGATTGCAATTATAGCACTAAAACCATGTATGAAAGAAGTGACGACACTAACAAAAATGACTCAAATTTCTTCACTTTTAATTAGCAAAATTTAATTCGAGTTTCGAGCCTTCAAATTTCATTACTTTTTAAACCAGAAATATATTGATTAAGTAATTATGTAAACTGAGAAAACACGGAATTGATCCACTCCGGGATATTTTTATAAGTAAAGATGTCACAACAATGGGGGATAAGACTGTTTTCTTTAAAGGGAGATAAGTCGGTGAGATCTTCCTTGTCCTCGGGTCAGACACATGTAACTTTGTCAATTCCCCATTGTAACATGGACGTAACAGCTTGGATCACAGTTAATACCGTCACAAGCAGTGACACTCTTAGATTGTCTGCAGATTATATGCTAGCTTTCCCTTTTAATCTTGCATCTTTTTTTCATGTCGATTTAGACAAATTAATGTCGTCCCATCTCTGAATAACACGGCTGGCAAGTACAGCATTGCATAATATCAAAATAGAAATTAAAGTCAATTTTACTTGAAATAAAAACATTTTAGAGAAAAGAAACAAACATTCGAAATAATTGCAGTGACTGCATTTCTGTAATTGAAGTTTCCATTATATACTGACTTGGTGTCGTTAGATTGCTGTATGATGGACGTTATATGTCGTACACCAATTCTTACTTGATTAAATTGTATCTGCTTACATGAGATAAATCATACGGTCACTAAAAAATACTTGTTTCATACCACTAACTTTATGTATTTTTGTAATAGACGGAGTCAGTTCTATCCATTATTAATGTTAGTTTAATAAAGAACGGTGTAGTAATCAAAGAATGTCACACATTTCCCATATGACAGTGCAACTATTTAATATAAATTTGTTTGAGGATAGTTAACACTTCATCTTCTACTAACACGCCATTTTTCATCATAGAATATTTGCATTCATCCATAAAAGTCGTAATATATTATGCTTTGTAAACCAGGTTTCTTTTGTGTCAAAGTCATAAAACTTATAAAGCTTCATTTATATTAAACTAAATAGTGACTTTAATGTCAAAGAAAACGTTAACAAATCATGTTCTCTCATGCGGTCACATTGACTTCTAATTGATGAGATATTAACAAATTTTCTGTGCAAAATTCCGTTCATGAAGACTTCAATATTGAACAGATCTCTTTGAACTTTGTGTTGTATGTATATAACTGTTCATTTTGTTTTTTGTTGTTTTTTTGCTTTTTTGTTTATAATGATGCATATATTTTCATACCTAACTCAAATTTTGTGGTGACTAATTTTCAATATATGACATAACAAACTTTCTGTTTGAAATTTTACTTCTTGTTTCGTGTGCTAATTCTTCAAACATACACAAGGGAAATTACCCCGTTATTTTGTTTTCAGATGTATCAATTCGTCAAACAATATCCATAAAGGAAAAGCAGTTCGTGTCCGGAAAGGAAAGATCCGGTATAAAATTAATATCTCTAACTAATAATAAAACACTTGGCGCTAATTATATGTTAATATTGCCATGTTAGGCTTTGATGTAGGATCATTATGTCTATTCATTATTCATCTTGCTGATTTTCTTTGATTTTTTCATCAATTTTATTTCAGAAGAAAAAGAATACATTTGCTTGGATTTCTTTTTTATCGATTTGTTCTAATCTAAACTGACATGATGGCAAACAAAACCCAATCGAATAACAATAAAGCAGTAAGGACGTATAGTACTTTAAATTTAATGTTTTATGGTATAATTTGTTTGGTTTGTTGACAAGACACTAAAGGTTCAACACATTATGGTAATTTCCTTCACTTCAAACTTGTTCATATTTCCTGTATAAATTTCCTAAATGAACACTTCATATCAGTTTGAAAGAGTCTATAAAAAAAAATAGGTCCCAGCAAATTACAGCATACTGACCGGGCTGTGTGAAAAGTAGGACAAAATTTATTTTTGATTTAGTTTTCGGGTTTCAAAAGTTGGGCGTAACGAAAATATATCATTGTATATTATGTTCATTAACTAGAAACATTTGATAGTTTGAAGAGAAAAGCACTATAACAGAAATAAATACTATTAAACTCTAGTCTTTCAAAGAAGTATCCCTATTAGGCTATCAAATGTGTTTGGCGATTTTTGGAAGTGTTGTATGGTTTATTGTCTCACCATTTATTAACATTATATCCAGATCAAAAACCAATATATAAAAATTAAATAAGATATGTTTTTCACGTTTACAATCAAACATAAAAAAGGATTTGTTCAAACAATGATGCAACAGAAAATTGTCATGCCACCCGAATTCGGAACATTTCTAGTGCATGCAGGGAAATGTAAAATAAACGTGGTGGTGGATAAAAGTGATATGGAATTAAAGGTCAGTCAGGAGTCAAGGTCAGCCATAAAACAACTCATTACCATAGTGATACGGGAGTCAAGGTCAACCAGACAGCAACTCAAAACACAGGGCAACATACAATGAACATATGCACTGCATTATCAAAACTTACAAGATTCTCGTGAAGTCACCTAAAGAAAATATCTAATAAAATAACATTGGCTGGCAAGAAAAACAATACTACACTTTGTACGTCATCGATGAGCAGGCATTACTCATCAGCGTTCAGAAACTAGACCATCGCTTTCGTGATAATTGGATCTCTATGTTGTGGAACACAATAAAAACAAACAATAAAACAGAATACAGAACGAAAACCTGTAAATGTTCAGTTAAAAACCTGTCTGCCGATTATGATATTACATTGTTATTTCAAAACTAGATATGTATAAATGAAGCCAAACCGGTAATGTCATCTGATTTATAGATGAAAAATGGAATTAATTGCTTTCACAAATCAGAACTGAAAAGAGCTATGTTTAAAATGGTGTTGTTTTTTTTTAACTCCGTTTTATTTACACTGCCTCTGTTTAAGCTTATTGTTACTACAATGTTAGTCAGCAAAGCAAGTGGAAGACCGACTGGTCACATTTAACATATACCAAACCTTATATGAGAGTCTGATTTTCATTTAAACCAATACAATTCAAAAAGTTTATTGACCTTCTTTTAGTTTTGCTTAAATAATACACACCGTATAGAATTTTAAAAAAAAGATGCTGTATGATTGTCAATGAGACAACTCCAGATTAAAGCAACTTGATGTACATTTCTAGAGTAATGTGCTTTTGGCCATTTTGTGAACTCGCTGACTATTTCATAAAAAATAATGTGTATATTCTTAACTTTTCGAAATTGTGGGTTTGATTTTTGATCCAGAAAACGCTTAGTAGAAACCGTTACAGGGGCTCGGTGAAGGATTGTATAAACTGGTTGTGAAGGGTATTAGTGGTTATATGTGTATATGTGGTTATAAGCATTATTAGCACCACACTCCCACTACGTACCTCTCACAAGCAGCAAAAGTCTTACACCTGAAATTGGAAACATTAATGGGAAGGGTAAAAAAAGAGTTTTATTATGATTAACTTTCGAAAACAAAATCCGGTTTCTTTTTATAAAATAAAAATGGTTTGGATATTGGAGAAACAGGAAATTACATAAGTAAAACCCGAAATAAAGAACTGATTATATCCGTTTTAACATGACAGATATGTGTGACCTCTGGTTTCTAATTCTAGCTCATATTAAACCATTCTCTTGCTAATTTTCATTGTTGTTATAGTTTAACGATTCAAGGAAGCGATCTACTGAATAATGAATTAGAAAATGAAAATTGTTTGAATCTTGTTGATCCATACTTGTTTACATGTTAAATATTGAACAGAACCCCAAAGAATCTAGTGTAAATACTATGTAAAGAATAAGAAGATATTTCAAATATAGTCCAAGTTGTTAAACAATATCGAACAAAAGAATTGTACAAATAAAAAATTTAAATTATATTTAAAATTTTAGTTCAGCCAGAGAAATCTGTCAATAAATAATCATGTATTTTAAGCTTTGCTCAAACAAACAGGGTCGTGAGAGAGACACTGCTTATTCATCTATCAACCATAGACACCATTTACTTAGCTTAAACATTGTTCAATAATATCAATAGAATTTTTTATTCTTAACAAAATTTTAATAATTAACCATTTGGGATAAAAGACTTTTTGTAAATCATTTAAATTATTTTTTTTAATTTGTTTTTTATTCTGAATGACATAACTTTGAACTAAAACTATAAACTGGCTTTATTTTATATTGAATTTCAACAATATTTGTCGGTTCTGAAAACAAAAAATTTGCCAGCACGAAACCAGCTTTGAAATTAAGAATTTCAAATTCTAAATTTGAATTTTTAAATGTGGTATAATTGACCAAAAGTAATTGGTGATAATAGCCTCTATTAGCCCTAGACACTCAAGGATAAAAAGTAGACCAGAAAATTATAATAAGAGAAAATTAGTTTCTTTATAATTATTCAGCTCTTTTGAGAAATAAAGACGTTTTCAAGTATGTCTTTTATGAACTCATGGGTCAATGAATATTAGTGAAGACTCTTAAGAAGGTCTAGTTGAAACCGTTTAACAAAATTATCTAAAAATATTTTAATTCATATCGTATCGGTCGCTATAACTGTATGGTATGATTTATTAAGTTATGTAAATCAGTAAATAATTATTGGATAGAAATATTTGAATGTTTAACCAAAAATGTAGGTGTGCTAAAACATTTTTTTATCTAATTACTACGTATATACCAATAGTTTACTACGAGAAATCCTCACCCAGTCAAAATTTTAAACCGCTATTCAAACTAGTTGTGTTCAAATCTTATACTTCTTTTATATAATTTTACCAATTTATAATTACAATAAAATATCTTTTTCCTAAAAAAAAACTGTGCATTTAATTAACATTGCATCTTAAGCATTTTAAAATTGTGTCTAATTGCTAATGGAAAGAAATGTTCATAATCACTTATTTCCTGCATTAAAATCAGATAAACTGTTAGTAAATGCCGGAAGGTGTAGAAGAGATTGTTATCTGGACGATAATAGTCAAATGTACATGTGTGACACATGTCGTATCTGCACACATGTGTCATATGTCATCCAGAAAACAACAAGATACCAAAAAACAAGGAATGCTGCATTTTACATATAGTTTTAATTCTTATCAAACAAAACGTAATTGTTTTGATTTGGTTTTTTTTTTCTATTTTAAAAAGTTGACCTTTGTTTATTTCGGTCGACTGACATGAAAACAATCGTTCCTCCTTATCAGACAAATGACTAATTATCTCAAATCTGATTGGTTTCTGATAAACTTTTTTGCGCTGAAAGTGACAGTAGTTTTAAAATCAAGACTAGAAACCGTTTTCCCACTACAATCTTAAAAACGATCTGATTTTTAATAAGATATTAACGAGTACAAGTCAAACATAAGCACAACAAGGGCGTGACCTTCTAATAACCGACAAGGTTGTATGTGTATTTATTCTAAGTAACTAGCATTGTGCCACAGTTGCAACTCCTGTTGGTATATATATTTGTTATCAACACTTTGCCAACTTAATTCGCCTGAGATATCTGGATAAAAATTACCAAAATTGTATCAAGTTCTCTGGTTTTCCAAAGAAAGAAACGGAAAGTTAACTTGCATTAAAGATAAACAGATAAAAGCTAGTACGACTCTTACCTGGGTGACTTCTTCCTGACGGTGACCATTGGATAGCTGCATTTGTGATTTATCTTTAATACCATTGGACGTAGCATGTGTTGAAAAACTGACTTTCTTTTCGTTATCAACGTCATCTCGATGAAAAGTACCATTTTTATGTATAGAATCATATAATTTGTCATTTTTTGGAGTTGCTGCGTTTCTTTTCTTATTTTTCTTCTTTTTGTCCATTCTGCGAATTAGGAATATTCCCATAATAATAGCACCGGACAGAATAACAGTCACACATACAATAACAACAACTATCAAGGCATTATCTTTTTCTGCCTCTTTATGTGGTAAGACCAGTGGTTTGTTCGATGAAATGATAATTGTTAAGTTTTGTCTATCTGTTCTTTTCGGAGTACCACCGTCTTCTACTTCGACTGTAAAGGTATATGATTTCATGTCGTTTGCAGTAAGTGCCTTTGCAAGAGTTATTTCCCCTGATTTTGGATTGATTCTAAAAATGTTCCGCTGATCATGTTGCAGTATGGAGAATGTCAAAACGGCGTTTTTGTCTGTATCATTATCAAATGCTACTACGTATGTGATCACAGAGTTTGTCGGTTTTTCGTAAACTATTTGAACGGTTCCATTTTCCGCAGTTGGAAATTTAATAACCGGGTCGTTGTCGTTTTCATCAACGACAAAAACTGTCACGTGAGCTGTGGAATTCAATGATGGATTTCCTCCATCATATGCAATTACATTGAAGCTATATCCATGTGGTCGTGACTCTCTGTCAAGTGTTAGTCTTGTAAAAATTGATCCATCTGTTAACACTTTAATTGCTTCAATTTCAGGTTCAGCTACGAAATTTACTACTGCATTTTTGCCACTATCAAAGTCATGAGCAATTACCTCCCCTAAATACAATCCTGGTCCTTCATTTTCTTTGGCGTGCATAACATAAACAGATTTGTTAAATTTTGGCGGGTTGTCATTCACGTCTGTCAGGTTAACGGTAACTACAGCAGTTCCAGTTAATGAAGGCGAACCCTTATCTTTTGAAAGAACACGAAACTCCATATATGGGACCTTCTCACGATCTAAAACAAAATTTGCATGAATATTTCCAGTTTCTGGATCAATTCTAAAGTCATGAGTTGATGGTTCAACGGAGTAAACAATCTCAGCATTTTTCCCTAAATCGAGGTCAAGGGCCGACACTTGGACTATAGAGGCACCAACGAAATCATTTTCTGAAATTACGACTTCATACTTGTAACTTTGGAAGGTTGGACGATGGTCATTTTCATCCAGAACCTTCACATTAAATTCAGCTGTACTATTTTTAGATGGTGACCCAGCATCTGCACATACTATTATCACTTGGTAGATTTCAGTTTTTTCACGATCTAACGTTTTTGAAACTACAACTTTGTATTCGTTTTCCTCTCCAGTTATTTTTTCTAGTCTGAAAACATCATGTTGAATTGAACAGGTTACATCGCCATTTTTGTCAGTATCATCATCAGATACAGCAATATGCGCAACAGCGGCGCCGACGCTTGCGTTTTCTGATATTTTTGCCATGTCTGTGTTGGAAAGTAGGTTGACATTAATAACAGGAGCGTCATTACCAGAATCGAGAACTGTAACAAAGATGGTAGCTTGTGACATCAGGGGGATGGTGGCGCCATCATTTGCTTCTACAATGATTTTGTATGGTTCTCCTGGAGTGTATACTAAGGGTTTTAACGTAAATATACTACCAGTAGATCTATTGACGGCAAATATCTGTTTGATATTGTCTGATTGATGAGGACTAAGCTTGTACGTAACCATGCCGTTCTCGTTAAGGTCAGGGTCAGTGGCCTTGACATTAAAAACAGTACTACTAACTGCTGTATCTTCTCTGACGCTTATGCTATACGTCGATTGGTTAAATAACGGTGGATTATCATTAATGTCCGTTATAATGACGGTTAAATCAAGAGTGCCTGTAAATTTAGGGTTGCCGCCGTCTTCGGCAAGTATTTGCAACTGGTACCCATCTACTGTTTCCCGGTCTAATTTCTTGCTTACAACTAAACTGACAGAAGAACTGCCATCAACGTATTTCACAAAATTTAGCGTAAATGGAGTATCTTCAGGTTTTAGTGAATATTTCTGAACAGAGTTATCTCCACTGTCCATGTCGACAGCCCCGACAATTGGAGACGACGACCCGACAACAAACGCTTCTGATAGTTCTAAAGACATACTACTTTCAGGAAACTTTGGTTCATGATCGTTTATGTCAGTTATAGTTATTTTGACTTTAATTTTCTTGAAGAAAGTTCCAATTATAGATTGAGCCACTATATCTATAGGTAAATCACATGACGTTGAGAATTCACATTCCTGTAGAGATTCTCTGTCTAGTCTCTTACTGATATAAAGAGAACTCGTCCGCTCGTTAACATTAAAATAAGATGCATACGTACCATCTAATATCGTATATTTCATATTATTCCGTTCAGAAACATTTAAACTTTGGTTTAAAGAAGAATCGTTCGCTACATTTCCGATATAAGAACTTATATTTCCTTCCTCTGGGATGGTATAACTTAGATCCAATGATAAAACATGGGAAACGAAACAGCACACAACAGTATACGTAATTATAAATTTCTCCATTTTTCAATTTAGTTCTCAGGAATCTCACTTATTTCACATAAATATGCATTTTCTTGTGTTCTCCTTATCTTTAGTTCCACATCAGTTGTCTAAATTTTGTCATAAAATTAATCCAAGTTTTCTGACTAAACTTTCCATGTAGGCCTGAAATAATAAAGATATACAAATATTGATGTAAACTTAGCAATTTAACATAGTTGACGATCTTGTATAAAACATGTTAATCCTCACTATATAATAAACTTTCACTTGTATTGCTTTACCTTGTCGTTTTGTTTACAGTGTTAATGTGTGGTACCAACTAATCCCCTCCTTCTTAACAGGTAAAAATTATACCGTTTGCATACATTTTCATTTTCATATTTTTACCTGGAATTACTATCTGTGTTAAAAGTCCCGCCCCTAATTAACGCTATTGACCAATCGTTATTAAGATATTCAAGTGAAAATCAATAACTGACAGTTATATATTTAATTGATTTTTGAGTATTTCTTCCTATTTTGTAAAAGAATTTATATGACAGGCCAGAACATTGAATTTAATTATTTTAACACCCTGGGACACATTTTATGTTTGTGTTGAAACGCATTCACTTCCAAAAAGTGTTACCAAATTATTAATAGGACAGATTCTGATCTTTATAAACTTTATAATGAAGATACGATTTAATGAAGAAATCACTAATTATCTTATTTTCTTTGATATAGTTTAGAGAATAATCTAATATTTCCATGCATGATAAAATAATTTAAATAGTTCACCCTTGTACGCACTAACGCTGTTTTAATGTAAAAACCAATAATTTATAAAATAAAAAAAATATTTGAGCCAGGAACAAATACAAATGTAAAAAATACACTGGACAAACATAGTCTACTTCCATGGATATACTTAACCATTAAAAAACGTGAATTGAATAAAAGTGCATGATTTTAAGTGATTTTAAAAATCAATTATATAACCAAGAATCGTGTTAACTTGAAACTTGATCTCTATAATTTTACCATTTTTCTTTAATGTTAAACGTATATCCATACAATTTCTCATCAATAGTTGTAGCTACGCTCTATTATTATCCAGCTCGACCTAGGAGAGACTAATTCATTGAAGAACAAAATTACGCTAGTTTTTAACGTGTTTAACAAGCCATAATTATTAAATACAGGACCTCCGTCCATCAATTATTTGTCCATTTCGTAATCACCCCCTCCCCGAAGACACTTACACTTATTATACGATTCAAGGGTTGATTTGAGATTTCTTGTCATTTGAAAAAGCATTCATGCTCTTATGAACTAAGCAAATAAAAGTAAATAAAATTCAAAGCTTCAAATGAAAAGCAAATTCTCAATCAATCTAAAATGAAACTTACACAACTTTTCAATCTAATTAAAATTTGTAATAATTTGAAATTGAGACTTCGACAAATGATGTTAAGTAACTCATTCACTTGAAACAGATACATGCCCGATTGCAAAATGCAATGATCTATGTCGATTGTGCATCTGTCAATTTATACACATGCGTACAAACTTAAATACTAGTATCTAACACTGAACTCAGAACACTTACAACAGAGATGCAACTAATTGATTTATTGTTGGTTGCGTATCGTCCAATGGCAAATATTTCATGCGTATTTGAGGACAATACTGGTTTTAAAGTTAGCATAAGTGCTTAGCAATATTTTACCTATTAAAATCTGATGCGTTATAGATAAAAAAAATGTAGAAGAAAATATTTGCCTCTCAAAATGAACAAATGTTAATAGTTTTTGATGTATAGAAATCTATTTCTTCAAAACTCTAATTTCTGCGATGTATTTTCGAACTTAAAATACTCATGTTGAATTTATATTTATAAAATAAATGTTATTTCCTTTTTACTATATATTAAAGTCAGACTCGGTGAACCAGTTTCCTATAGTAACATAATGTCTAGATAAACCGAATACGATTGTAGTGTTGATATGCTTTATGTGCCAGTTGCGGAGATAATTGACAAGCAACAACTAAGTAATTTTCTATTTTGGTTAAATACCTATTATGATTACTTAAACATCTCCGAACATGCTTGTTGCTGCAAAAAAACACATAAAAACAACAATTACTACTAGTATATGAATTCTCTACATACCTCTTTGCGCGAATGCAACTTGCCGTTTGTTTGTATCTCGGAATGAAATAAATCAAGCTTCTATAAAACCTTGATCAATGTGACTTTACCATATGCCTTAGTTGACATTCCCCAGTTTTATTATACCCTATCTGTAAGTGGTCAGTATATTTATTTTCTCTAAATTCTGAAGCACATAATCACCCTGGCACTTCACCAGGAAAATTTATAAACTTATGGTCTTGGTGATGACTTTAAATAGAAAATACCAAATAACATTAGATATTTTAGACCAGACAGCGTGCATTGCTTAGAATTTATTTCTTCTATAGTTTTCACGTTATAGCTAGATCTTACAGTACACACTTTTAAGTTATTAATTTCATTCTATGCTGTTAATTTCAGCAATCTATTTTAATGCAGTAAATATTTTTCTACTTGACATAAAGAAGTCGTTTAAGTAATCGAATATCGTGTATTTATCGCACTTTTCAATAACAGAAAGGCAAATATCTGAAAGACCCCCTCCTGCAACTATTGAAAGACATTCTTTAAATTGCATTATAATTCTTAATATCTTAATGAGATATATAATACCAGTCAGGCTAATACTTAAATTAACTTTACCAACAAGGATGTAAATCCAACTGTTTCTGACTTTCTTGCACACACATATTTAGTTCTCTGCAGGTATTATCAGAACGTTTCCTAACCTGTATTATCAGAACGTTCCCTGACGGTATTATCAGAACGTTCCCTGACGTTATTATCAGAACGTTCCCCGAGAATATTACAAGAACGTTCCCTGATGGTATTATCAGAACGTTCCCTGACGATATTATCAGAACGTTCCCTGAGAATATTACCAGAACATTTACTTACGGTATCATCAGAACGTACTACCACACACAGAACATATCTTGTGTGGTTAAATAATTACTCTTGTATTTTCTTTAGACTAGTAACTATTACTTCTACATTTTACAAGCTCTCACATATGCTAATTTATTTACCCCTAATATCGTTTGTGATGAAACTTTCATGGTTTATTTATATTGATGGTGATTTTTTAACATTACCGTTATATTTGTTATCGTTTTCTTGTTTTCAGTAATTGGGGGATAACGAATAGTCTTAACTCTACACCAAACGATGATTACTTTCGAAGTTCTTTGGCAAGTGAAAGATAATTTTACGGTTCGATTTACATTTACACACAATCAAGAATTGAAATTGGTAGCAAAATATTCTAGATATGTATCTTACTTTTACGGTTCTCTTTAGCAAAGTTGTCATTTCTAGGTGTTTTAACGATGAGCATTTATGGATAACATTTCAATTTGCTATGGTAGTATCTGCTAAGTTGATTCAAACTATATATATATATATATATATATGCAAACAACCATGATAAAAGTTACATGCTCCCTGTAGGATATTTACTAAATGTCAATCTCATAACATTTCTATCTTGACGTAGAAACTTTCGCATGCAAATTTATACATGTCATGGTATGTAGCGATCAGAAAAATCACATAGAATTCTGACAGTTATGTAATTTTTACAATGCAGCATTTCTCAATAAAAGTTTGTTAACTATATATGAACAATGCAATAACTGTCATATCATTGTATCATGTGATCATATTTTCATTATTAACCAATAAATGCCAATATATTCACACTTAAAGACCAACATAATATTTTATCACCTTTGGAAACATCTGATGTGAAGTACACCTTGATACACAGGTGTGAAAATACTTCACGCTGTCAGCTACCTGTTAATTAAATCACAAAACCTTGTTAATTACCTGTCACAATTAACAATATCAGACACATTGAAAAGGGTGTCAACAAATTGATATTGTTCTAGCATATATCATGATAGTTTTCATTGTAATTTAGTCTGATTTTGGAGACGATTTTACAAACTTTTCATCATTAGTTTAATTTTTATTTCAGAAGAATTCAATTGATATATTTACGTTTCAACACGTCCTTAATTGAATGACAATATAAAGGGATTTACAGAAATGTTGTAAAACAAAATTTTAATGCGTATGCACAAATTTAAAACGGTAACTAGGATATGCATTATATCATCTCTTTGTAAACCATCTGATCTTTTTATGATGTGTATACAGATAGCAAACACAGGGACTAATTTACAAAGGAAGATATGAGAACTGTTAGTTTGCCGCTCTTTACTTTGGGATAACATTGCTAAATATAAAGAATTCGATTATTTAATTTTATTGCTCTAAATTTCTGTACGTTGTTGCATTTTCTTCAAATATGTTCAGTAATTTATCAAGATAGATAAATAAACAAAGAGCTTGTCGAACCAACCTAATCTGATGAAAAAGAAAACAGAGTATTTACATTATCCTAGAAACCTAACAATATCCAAGAACGCGACCAAAGCATTAATGGATAGTTACTCCAGATATATAACAAAAAACATTGATTTAAAACTTTTGTTATATATTTCCTTGTAATTGCAAGTAAAGCTAAAAACTTTCGACAAAGAACAAAAAAAAAGTATTGTTGAAGTCATTTTAAACACGAATTGTTTTAATGTAAAGCCGTATATGTCGTTGATCAGGGAAAATGTAGGAATTAAAAAGAAACACAGGGCTTCAAATTGTTAATGTTTTCGTCAGTGCACGACCGTCAAATGACCTTCTGAAACAAAACTCATTATTGACATGTTAACATGGAACTCCTTACTCTCGTTCATAAACTATTTACAAATTTACAAATAAAAGGAAAGGTGCATTCATTTGCATTCTACATGTTCTCAATATTGTTTGTATTTATAACAATGTCTCAGCACTATACCAGAACTAAAGGTCACAATACATGCAATATAAGAAACTCCAATCTTTTATACGAGTTCGCTATTCACACCAGATTCAATTATACACTTTTATTATGTATCATTAGGAAACTCTACTCAATGAAAACAAAATCTATTCAAAGTCTTTTTACCAGTGAAATCAATAATTTTTTTTGTGATTTATTTAAAATGGTTCTCGTTTCATTAATTCAATATAGAACTTTAAGGGTGAGTCGAGTACATCTTGGGTAAATTATACACCCATTTTTAGATAAAGGTTAACTAGAATAATAAAGATATGATTAATATCAATTCATTTCTAAAGTTTGGGAATATTTTTTTATAAAACATGGAACATACTGAAATATCCACATGTTATTTTCAGATTGGTATGTTATTTTCTTTCAGTTTTGAACTGAATCTTTGTTTGTTTAATATTTTTGATATCAATGATAAATAGAACTTAAAAAAAACTACGTGGAGCTGCGTTAAGTAGATGGGTTCCAAGACACACTCTCCAACAATAGACAACAATCCTAAAAAACAATTACACTAAAAATATGTTTATGTGAGAAAATATACGGTCTCCAAAATAAACCTCGATTTACACTAGAGCCAGAAAGTCATTTACTAGTATAAAGGAAAGCATAGTAACTGGTTTTTAAAAGTAGACAGCAACCCTAGCAAAAGAGAGACGCCTATACTGGAAGGGTAGCATTTGGTCTCAAACATTCAACAGCTATTCAGAAACACAATATAGATTAAGACCATAAAGCACATAAAAAGGGTAACATTCGGTCTAACAAAATTCGACAGCAACTCTACAACACAATTAAACTAGAAAGACACCTCCAGAGGATAACATATATGGTATAGAACATTCGACAGCCATTAACCCTTTATATACAACAAAACCAATTATAAACACATATACAGTATAACATAAGTAGATATAGGAAGATGTGGTGTGAGTGCCAATGAGACAACTCTCCATACAAATAACAATTTAAAAAGTAAACCATTATAGGTTAAAGTACGGCCTTCAACACGGAGCCTTGGCTCACACCGAACAACAAGCTATAAAGGGCCCCAAAATTACTAGTGTAAAACCATTCAAACGGAAAAACCAACGGTCTAATCTATATAAACAAAACGAGAAACGAGAAACACGTATATATTACATAAACAAACGACAACTACTGTACATCAGATTCCTGACTTAGGACAGGTGCAAACATTTGCAGCGGGATTAAACGTTTTAATGGATTCAAACCTTCTCCCTTTTTCTGAAACAATAGCATAACATCACAACAAAGAAAAACATACGATAAAATATCATGCAATTGGCAGACTTAACTCAATCAAAAATAAGGTATATAAAAAAAACTAAACCAGTAAAACCAGAAAGACATATATAATTGATAAAACACATTATAGACAGTCACTCTAAAGACAACAAAACACATTGACGCATATAATGGTTAGCATACAGCCATAACAATAGACAGTGTCTCTACAAAAAAATGTCTTTTAATTAACATTATCATGGTCTCCAACAATAATAACAACCCTAAAACACAATAACAGGGACACTGTAAGTATAGCATACACGGTCTCCAAACTAGGGCAGCAACCCTGACACACAATAGAACCAGAAAGACGCATTTAAAGAGTAACATATATATGGTCTTGAAACGTTAAGGGTTATATACGATATACAAACATAGACAGCAACGTTTAAACAAAATGGAACCATATATACATTAAGGATATCACTTTCGACAACAACCCTAAGAAACAATAAAACCAAGAAGACACTGACAAAGGACAGCACACGGTCTATCATAAAACCAAAAGACCCCCACCCCAAATAACAAGGAGACCTTTTATAAAGGATGACATATCATCTCATCTTCAACAGATACATACGTGTGCTCAGGAACGTATATAATGATAGATATATTGTTCCCAGATGTATGTGTTATTTATCAGGATTTTTGTCAAAACTTTTTGAACGGAATACGCTTTCTTTTAATATACTGATGACTTGTTTATTTGTTAGTTAAACAGTACTCTGACTCTGAGCAATGGAATATATTTTCGGGATACGAGATTGTTAAAACATATAATCAAGCTGTTAAGATTAGAAAGAAGATGCAGCGGACAAACTGAAAGATACGTAGTCAGGACAGTAACTGAAAAGTGGACCGTATTGCTTAGGTCTGAACTTGAATCATGAAAAAAAAAATGTCATAAGCACCTGTTTTTCAAAGTGAGACACGCACATAAAGTACGTTAATCTTCTATAACATGCATGCACTTGCTTTAGCTTTAACGTCCCAAAAAAGACCGAGCACGATTTCGTTCCTTTATATTTAAAATCCGGTCATCGCCATCAGCGGTCAGACAGAAGAAGTTTTGAAGAAGAAGAAAAAAAAAGAATCAAAATTCACCGCAGATTTAATGGGCCAATAAACAAAGTGGTCTCATAAATAAAGTCCACAATTTGCAATAACCTGTAGTTATAAATATGATTCAACATTGGATTGGACATGGTTGATTTACGGAACAACAAGTTATGTATGTGGTCATTACAACTAATCTATCCCATTATCTATTATGTCACCAACAAAACCCTCTACTCAACATACAATTAACTGTCCATGTCTTTTAAAAACAAAACATGGTTTCATGAAAGCGTGGCGACTAATGTTGTTCAGAACCGATGGACACACATTTGTTTTTCTAATGCTTTCAAGTTTGTAAAATTTCTTTTGAATAAATGATCCATGTAAACCCTATTCTCATAACCTCATAATAAATGTACGTATTAAACAATTGTATATGAAAGCATGTATACATATATTTGGGATAACCAGACAATATGTCTCATGTATAAGGATTAACTCATTGAACAATACAAACTATTTTAAGTAAGAAGAAACAATATTTCTAAACCCAATTTATAATGAAGACTATATACATGAGAATTTTCTGTGAAAAGTACATTTTAGATTGAATCACTGCTGGTAAGGCTTGAAGTCTTCAGGGACAAATATATCTGTCTCTGTTCGAACCAATTGTCCTATATGATTATAACGAAGTCACACTTTTTTTTCAAAAAATCAGTTTTTCTTGTTAGATATAAAATATCTTGTAGTGCCGAACGATTGTATTTATATCACTATGAAGACACGTATAATAAATGTAACTAAAAATAAAACTTTTGAGTTGCATGCCTATCACCTATCTTCACGAATGATTGTTCTCAATGCCGGTTTTATACAAAATCTCTCTATTTTTCTAGTTATTGCACATGGACTCCAAGTATTTACGAGAAGTGTTCGGTTTGTTTTGTGCAAACTCCACCTGATGTCAAAATCAGAAATGTTTGTAAAACTAAATATGTCAAACATATTGCCTCAAAACCCTCCAAAATTAGTACAATCTGTCACCTAATTAGAATTTTATTGGTGTAATTGAATTATCAGTATTTGATCGGTGTTGTGGCAGTCCAAGATTTAAGTGGGACTAATATTTAGACAGAAAATGATTAATGGGTTTAACACCTTCAACCCTTATCTCCGTCCCCTACTCAAATCTGACTAACATATCTCTTGTCCTGTGTGGACTAATTACAGATTGATGAAACACACTTAAACACACTTCCCAATGTTTCAGAGTTACGGCAGTTGTCTGTCACATAGATTTGAATTGTTATAAATTGAAAATTAATAAACGAAACTCTTGAAACGAAACGTGTGGTCAAATAAATTCTTTGACACTTGGCCATGCCGGTGAATAGAAAAAGGGAAAGCAGATATTAGTTTTCGCAGGCGCATTCATGAATTATTTTGATATTCTGAGTGACGTCTTTAACAAGTTTAACAAGCAGACTAACAAAATACGAAGAAAAAAGAATAACTGCTTAGGTCTAATCAGTTAGTATTCTGAAAGCTTAGTTTTTGGTTTGTAATTTCCCTTTTACCCCTTTAGGGCGAAATATTATATTCAGAATGGAAAGATTCCATATCCTCAAACGTTTCTGGTTACTAGTAGTTCGTAAATATTATTTTCAGAAGGTAAAGATTCAATATCCTCAAAAGTTTCTGGTTAGTTCGTAAATATTATTTTCAGAGGGTAAAGATTCCATATCCTCAAAAGTTTCTGGTTAGTTCGTAAATATTATTTTCAGAGGGTAAAGATTCCATATCCTCAAAAAATTCTGGTTAGTTCGTAAATATTATTTTCAGAGGGTAAAGATTCCATATCCTCAAAAGTTTCTGGTTAGTTCGTAAATATTATTTTCAGAGGGTAAAGATTCCATATCCTCAAAAGTTTCTGGTTAGTTCGTAAATATTATTTTCAGAGGGTAAAGATTCCATGTCCTCAAAAGTTTCTGGTTAGTTCGTAAATATTATTTTCAGAAGATAAAGATTCCATATCCTCAAAAGTTTCTGGTTAGTTCGTAAATATTATTTTCAGAGGGTAAAGATTCCATATCCTCAAAAAATTCTGGTTAGTTCGTAAATATTATTTTCAGAGGGTAAAGATTCCATATCTTCAAAAGTTTCTGGTTAGTTCGTAAATATTATTTTCAGAGGGTAAAGATTCCATATCCTCAAAAAATTCTGGTTAGTTCGTAAATATTATTTTCAGAAGGTAAAGATTCTAAATCCTAAAAAGTTTCTGGTTAGTTCGTAAACATTATTTTCAGAAGTAAAGATTCTAAATCCTAAACAGTTTCTGGTTAAATATTATTTTCAGAGGTAAAGATTCTTAATCCTCAAAAGTTTCTGTTATATATAAAGTTTGTTGTCTGAACGTTTGTGCGACTACCACCGCATTTAAAAGAATTACACTCTTTTTTTTCGAATTATAAGGAACAAAGAAATGAGATCTCTCTATGCAACATCAATATCACTAAATATTGCTATCATTAAAGCCTATCTGTTACTTCTGCTAATAGTATGCGTATACCTAATTATAGGTGTCAAATTTAAACTTAGACTTACCTGTTAAATTTCAAAGGAAAAAACGTTTTTATGATCGTTATCTTCAGAAGGATGTCACCTTAACTTTGTAACTCTTTTGTCCTAGTTTGACATGTATCACAATTTTTTTCTATACCCACTAGTTTTCCGGTAATCAAGGTGTTTGTACAAGATATAAGATAAACTGCAATTATTTAGACAAAATGAATAGAAAAAAGCGACATGACATTATGTTTTGTAGCTTCAGGGATGTTCCGAACGGACTGCCGCCATCAAAAGAAAAGCGGATGTTTTCCTCATTTATGCAGCGCCAATTACCATGGTATTTCACCACTGTTTTCTCAGTCAGTTGAATAGACTATAAAGAAAAGTGAAACGCTGCACAAAATAAATATTATTCTTTCATTTGTAGTGTCAAGTTAAGGCTCCTGTAGAGAGAGGAGTGTAAACTCATTACGTAGGAGATCTATATGTTTATTCACGTGTCTCAACTTACATGAAAATATTATCATGGAGAACAATTCATTTTACACAAGACAAGGAAAAGATAGAAAATATCATAATCCTTCTTTTCTATTTAAGGCTTTGGATTAATTAGATTAAACTCTTCTAATAGATGTTTTTGCTTTCATTTAAATATTGAATAGCTGATTATGACATTTTTATTCTGTTTAAATGTTACGTTAGAATATTTAAGAAGAAGATCTACTCTGGTATGTGATGCTATTGTCTGACATTAAATGAACACTAATTGATTAACACCACGGTTGTAAAATATGGCGTAATATGATTAATGCGGATTATACGGATAAATCACCTAGATCTTAACTGGATTATCAACTTGAAAAGATTTTCAAAATTTTGATAAATATTTTTTATATTTTAATCTCTTGTATTCTTTATGTATGTTTTAGATTAATTGTGTAGCGATAACTCCCTCCTTACTAAATTTCTATAAGACAAGTGCCAATGCATAAAACATGAAATTCAGAAAAGACCACATACGGGTATTTATATATTATCCTTTCTATAGAATAAGTCATTGTCGGAATTAATCTTTGAAAGACGTAATTTTACCTATTGAATCTGTTAAATTGTACCCAAAACACAGATTGACCATTTCTTAAAAAATAAAATGAATTCATATAACCAATTTCAATAGACCACTTTCGAGTTCATCCGTCACCGGCAAAAACTCGTCAATTATACACGTCTTTATGACGTCATTTACCAGATAGAGGGGCTCGCCTGTATCCCTGCACTATTTACGTTCATCAAGCGTCTTAGTGATCGTCTTTGTGCAGGATAAACTAGAAATAATGGTTGCTCTGTAGGTACTTACTGACATTTCCCTAATGACAGCAGTGTTGATTGTCAATTTTGAGAATTCAATTTGTCGAATAATTCGTACAATATAGAATTATAGTTTTCCAACCACTCGCTCAACATTGGAAGGAAGTGACGACGCCCCTAAACGCACAAATGACGATGATAAAGGCGCGTATAATTGACGAGTTTTTTCCGGTGACGGATGAACTCGAAAGTGGTCTATTGTTCAAGGTGGCACGGTAGTATTTGCATTCCAGAATTTAGGTTGCTCTTTTGTGTACCCTACTTAGGTAAATGTATCTAAACAGTGTGATTGGACAAAAAATACAGTATCAACTGAACATACTTTCCCAAACCGAGGGATGAATCAGGTGTAGAAAAATATGAAATAATTTTACATACAGATGAAAATGAATTTTTGAGAATTTTTTTAAATTTTGTATTCACTGCACCATAAAAGACCTAAAATTACTAGTGGCCTTAGGTTTCTAAAAATAGCAAAAAAAGTAAACGGTCATGATACATATTCAAATTCATTTCTGAATAGTAAAATGAAAGTACTTCAGTTAAGTGTGAATGTAGATTTTTTTGCAGTGTTAGAAAGTGGTGAAAATTCTAAAAAGGCTATCATTATCCCTATGGGCCAGGAAATACTACCGTGCCACCTTAAGGGGGATATATATTTTTACACTAAATCAATGAAGGAACTTTTTTTACCTATGCAATTTGTAAGTTTATCAATAAAAAGTTGATTAAGTGCAACTATGATAAAACAAGCCTTAAATTCCACCCCTGAGAGTAAAAATTGCTGATTCAGCAAATTTTGCCTGATCTGTAGGTAATAATGTAAAAATTTTCATAGAAAGTAGAACTTCATTATATTTATGTAACTTGCAATACATTTTTAATTATAAATGCTCGCTTTAACTTTTCGCAGTGTCTGACACATGTGCAACCACTGAAATTTGAGACGCGACATTCTACGGTTGCATGTTCATCCTATTATTTTCACCGAAATAAATAAATTGCATAATTTCTTATTTTTTTTCAACGTAAGTACAGCTATACTAGCTTTCTTAAGGTTTAATTAGTAGTTCTGATGTTACATGACACCAGTAGGAGCTTTTGGGGAACCAGTAAGTGGTTAAGGGGTCCTTACTTATTCATTTAGCTCTCATATTGGTATGAAATAGAGATAGAAATAGGGGTTTCTGTACATTGAATAGACATTATTTTTGACAAAGAATGTATTTATGATGCTATATCAGCAAGATTAAATGGTTTATTCATTTTCCATGCAAATACCATTAGTTGTTAAGATTTTCTGACAGTGAAAAGCACAATAAATGCAAATTGATTATGTAAGGGGACATAATTTAACTTAATGCATACATGAGAAATAGACAATCAGTCAACTTAGAGATGTATTCTAGTACATGTATTGTCAAAAAGGTTACGGAATAATAGTTAACTGCAATCTAAACACTCTTGTTGTATTGCCCTCATAATCTGAAAATGTTTAAAGTAATGTAAGGCATGCTGTAAAATGTGGAATGGACTTTAATATCAGTTTTCATGATTTGGTGATTAAACTGTTTCTTTTACTCAGATTAACCATAAACAGAGTTGGCAATCCAATAATTCCTCCTAAATCACCATGTTTGACTTCTGTGTTGATTTGAAACATCATATATTTGGGTTTTGTTCACTTCTTAAGTCAAAATGGTAAGATGAAAAAAAGTGAAAATCTGCCAGATGGGGTAGGGGTGTAATGTTTCATTTTTTTTTTATAAGAAATGAGTGCAGACTAGTATTCTTTATTGTAATATGTTCCAAAGTAAGAAGTCTATGCCTCATAGGTGTCATGACTGGTTTCAAGTTTGTTAGGTCTTGGTTAAGGTGGCACGGTAGTATTTGCATTCCAGAATTTAGGTTGCTCTTTTGTGTACCCTACTTAGGTAAATGTATCTAAACAGTGTGATTGGACAAAAAATACAGTATCAACTGAACATACTTTCCCAAACCGAGGGATGAATCAGGTGTAGAAAAATATGAAATAATTTTACATACAGATGAAAATGAATTTTTGAGAATTTTTTTAAATTTTGTATTCACTGCACCATAAAAGACCTAAAATTACTAGTGGCCTTAGGTTTCTAAAAATAGCAAAAAAAGTAAACGGTCATGATACATATTCAAATTCATTTCTGAATAGTAAAATGAAAGTACTTCAGTTAAGTGTGAATGTAGATTTTTTTGCAGTGTTAGAAAGTGGTGAAAATTCTAAAAAGGCTATCATTATCCCTATGGGCCAGGAAATACTACCGTGCCACCTTAAGGGGGATATATATTTTTACACTAAATCAATGAAGGAACTTTTTTTACCTATGCAATTTGTAAGTTTATCAATAAAAAGTTGATTAAGTGCAACTATGATAAAACAAGCCTTAAATTCCACCCCTGAGAGTAAAAATTGCTGATTCAGCAAATTTTGCCTGATCTGTAGGTAATAATGTAAAAATTTTCATAGAAAGTAGAACTTCATTATATTTATGTAACTTGCAATACATTTTTAATTATAAATGCTCGCTTTAACTTTTCGCAGTGTCTGACACATGTGCAACCACTGAAATTTGAGACGCGACATTCTACGGTTGCATGTTCATCCTATTATTTTCACCGAAATAAATAAATTGCATAATTTCTTATTTTTTTTCAACGTAAGTACAGCTATACTAGCTTTCTTAAGGTTTAATTAGTAGTTCTGATGTTACATGACACCAGTAGGAGCTTTTGGGGAACCAGTAAGTGGTTAAGGGGTCCTTACTTATTCATTTAGCTCTCATATTGGTATGAAATAGAGATAGAAATAGGGGTTTCTGTACATTGAATAGACATTATTTTTGACAAAGAATGTATTTATGATGCTATATCAGCAAGATTAAATGGTTTATTCATTTTCCATGCAAATACCATTAGTTGTTAAGATTTTCTGACAGTGAAAAGCACAATAAATGCAAATTGATTATGTAAGGGGACATAATTTAACTTAATGCATACATGAGAAATAGACAATCAGTCAACTTAGAGATGTATTCTAGTACATGTATTGTCAAAAAGGTTACGGAATAATAGTTAACTGCAATCTAAACACTCTTGTTGTATTGCCCTCATAATCTGAAAATGTTTAAAGTAATGTAAGGCATGCTGTAAAATGTGGAATGGACTTTAATATCAGTTTTCATGATTTGGTGATTAAACTGTTTCTTTTACTCAGATTAACCATAAACAGAGTTGGCAATCCAATAATTCCTCCTAAATCACCATGTTTGACTTCTGTGTTGATTTGAAACATCATATATTTGGGTTTTGTTCACTTCTTAAGTCAAAATGGTAAGATGAAAAAAAGTGAAAATCTGCCAGATGGGGTAGGGGTGTAATGTTTCATTTTTTTTTTATAAGAAATGAGTGCAGACTAGTATTCTTTATTGTAATATGTTCCAAAGTAAGAAGTCTATGCCTCATAGGTGTCATGACTGGTTTCAAGTTTGTTAGGTCTTGGTTAAGGTGGCACGGTAGTATTTGCATTCCAGAATTTAGGTTGCTCTTTTGTGTACCCTACTTAGGTAAATGTATCTAAACAGTGTGATTGGACAAAAAATACAGTATCAACTGAACATACTTTCCCAAACCGAGGGATGAATCAGGTGTAGAAAAATATGAAATAATTTTACATACAGATGAAAATGAATTTTTGAGAATTTTTTTAAATTTTGTATTCACTGCACCATAAAAGACCTAAAATTACTAGTGGCCTTAGGTTTCTAAAAATAGCAAAAAAAGTAAACGGTCATGATACATATTCAAATTCATTTCTGAATAGTAAAATGAAAGTACTTCAGTTAAGTGTGAATGTAGATTTTTTTGCAGTGTTAGAAAGTGGTGAAAATTCTAAAAAGGCTATCATTATCCCTATGGGCCAGGAAATACTACCGTGCCACCTTAAGGGGGATATATATTTTTACACTAAATCAATGAAGGAACTTTTTTTACCTATGCAATTTGTAAGTTTATCAATAAAAAGTTGATTAAGTGCAACTATGATAAAACAAGCCTTAAATTCCACCCCTGAGAGTAAAAATTGCTGATTCAGCAAATTTTGCCTGATCTGTAGGTAATAATGTAAAAATTTTCATAGAAAGTAGAACTTCATTATATTTATGTAACTTGCAATACATTTTTAATTATAAATGCTCGCTTTAACTTTTCGCAGTGTCTGACACATGTGCAACCACTGAAATTTGAGACGCGACATTCTACGGTTGCATGTTCATCCTATTATTTTCACCGAAATAAATAAATTGCATAATTTCTTATTTTTTTTCAACGTAAGTACAGCTATACTAGCTTTCTTAAGGTTTAATTAGTAGTTCTGATGTTACATGACACCAGTAGGAGCTTTTGGGGAACCAGTAAGTGGTTAAGGGGTCCTTACTTATTCATTTAGCTCTCATATTGGTATGAAATAGAGATAGAAATAGGGGTTTCTGTACATTGAATAGACATTATTTTTGACAAAGAATGTATTTATGATGCTATATCAGCAAGATTAAATGGTTTATTCATTTTCCATGCAAATACCATTAGTTGTTAAGATTTTCTGACAGTGAAAAGCACAATAAATGCAAATTGATTATGTAAGGGGACATAATTTAACTTAATGCATACATGAGAAATAGACAATCAGTCAACTTAGAGATGTATTCTAGTACATGTATTGTCAAAAAGGTTACGGAATAATAGTTAACTGCAATCTAAACACTCTTGTTGTATTGCCCTCATAATCTGAAAATGTTTAAAGTAATGTAAGGCATGCTGTAAAATGTGGAATGGACTTTAATATCAGTTTTCATGATTTGGTGATTAAACTGTTTCTTTTACTCAGATTAACCATAAACAGAGTTGGCAATCCAATAATTCCTCCTAAATCACCATGTTTGACTTCTGTGTTGATTTGAAACATCATATATTTGGGTTTTGTTCACTTCTTAAGTCAAAATGGTAAGATGAAAAAAAGTGAAAATCTGCCAGATGGGGTAGGGGTGTAATGTTTCATTTTTTTTTTATAAGAAATGAGTGCAGACTAGTATTCTTTATTGTAATATGTTCCAAAGTAAGAAGTCTATGCCTCATAGGTGTCATGACTGGTTTCAAGTTTGTTAGGTCTTGGTTAAGGTGGCACGGTAGTATTTGCATTCCAGAATTTAGGTTGCTCTTTTGTGTACCCTACTTAGGTAAATGTATCTAAACAGTGTGATTGGACAAAAAATACAGTATCAACTGAACATACTTTCCCAAACCGAGGGATGAATCAGGTGTAGAAAAATATGAAATAATTTTACATACAGATGAAAATGAATTTTTGAGAATTTTTTTAAATTTTGTATTCACTGCACCATAAAAGACCTAAAATTACTAGTGGCCTTAGGTTTCTAAAAATAGCAAAAAAAGTAAACGGTCATGATACATATTCAAATTCATTTCTGAATAGTAAAATGAAAGTACTTCAGTTAAGTGTGAATGTAGATTTTTTTGCAGTGTTAGAAAGTGGTGAAAATTCTAAAAAGGCTATCATTATCCCTATGGGCCAGGAAATACTACCGTGCCACCTTAAGGGGGATATATATTTTTACACTAAATCAATGAAGGAACTTTTTTTACCTATGCAATTTGTAAGTTTATCAATAAAAAGTTGATTAAGTGCAACTATGATAAAACAAGCCTTAAATTCCACCCCTGAGAGTAAAAATTGCTGATTCAGCAAATTTTGCCTGATCTGTAGGTAATAATGTAAAAATTTTCATAGAAAGTAGAACTTCATTATATTTATGTAACTTGCAATACATTTTTAATTATAAATGCTCGCTTTAACTTTTCGCAGTGTCTGACACATGTGCAACCACTGAAATTTGAGACGCGACATTCTACGGTTGCATGTTCATCCTATTATTTTCACCGAAATAAATAAATTGCATAATTTCTTATTTTTTTTCAACGTAAGTACAGCTATACTAGCTTTCTTAAGGTTTAATTAGTAGTTCTGATGTTACATGACACCAGTAGGAGCTTTTGGGGAACCAGTAAGTGGTTAAGGGGTCCTTACTTATTCATTTAGCTCTCATATTGGTATGAAATAGAGATAGAAATAGGGGTTTCTGTACATTGAATAGACATTATTTTTGACAAAGAATGTATTTATGATGCTATATCAGCAAGATTAAATGGTTTATTCATTTTCCATGCAAATACCATTAGTTGTTAAGATTTTCTGACAGTGAAAAGCACAATAAATGCAAATTGATTATGTAAGGGGACATAATTTAACTTAATGCATACATGAGAAATAGACAATCAGTCAACTTAGAGATGTATTCTAGTACATGTATTGTCAAAAAGGTTACGGAATAATAGTTAACTGCAATCTAAACACTCTTGTTGTATTGCCCTCATAATCTGAAAATGTTTAAAGTAATGTAAGGCATGCTGTAAAATGTGGAATGGACTTTAATATCAGTTTTCATGATTTGGTGATTAAACTGTTTCTTTTACTCAGATTAACCATAAACAGAGTTGGCAATCCAATAATTCCTCCTAAATCACCATGTTTGACTTCTGTGTTGATTTGAAACATCATATATTTGGGTTTTGTTCACTTCTTAAGTCAAAATGGTAAGATGAAAAAAAGTGAAAATCTGCCAGATGGGGTAGGGGTGTAATGTTTCATTTTTTTTTTATAAGAAATGAGTGCAGACTAGTATTCTTTATTGTAATATGTTCCAAAGTAAGAAGTCTATGCCTCATAGGTGTCATGACTGGTTTCAAGTTTGTTAGGTCTTGGTTAAGGTGGCACGGTAGTATTTGCATTCCAGAATTTAGGTTGCTCTTTTGTGTACCCTACTTAGGTAAATGTATCTAAACAGTGTGATTGGACAAAAAATACAGTATCAACTGAACATACTTTCCCAAACCGAGGGATGAATCAGGTGTAGAAAAATATGAAATAATTTTACATACAGATGAAAATGAATTTTTGAGAATTTTTTTAAATTTTGTATTCACTGCACCATAAAAGACCTAAAATTACTAGTGGCCTTAGGTTTCTAAAAATAGCAAAAAAAGTAAACGGTCATGATACATATTCAAATTCATTTCTGAATAGTAAAATGAAAGTACTTCAGTTAAGTGTGAATGTAGATTTTTTTGCAGTGTTAGAAAGTGGTGAAAATTCTAAAAAGGCTATCATTATCCCTATGGGCCAGGAAATACTACCGTGCCACCTTAAGGGGGATATATATTTTTACACTAAATCAATGAAGGAACTTTTTTTACCTATGCAATTTGTAAGTTTATCAATAAAAAGTTGATTAAGTGCAACTATGATAAAACAAGCCTTAAATTCCACCCCTGAGAGTAAAAATTGCTGATTCAGCAAATTTTGCCTGATCTGTAGGTAATAATGTAAAAATTTTCATAGAAAGTAGAACTTCATTATATTTATGTAACTTGCAATACATTTTTAATTATAAATGCTCGCTTTAACTTTTCGCAGTGTCTGACACATGTGCAACCACTGAAATTTGAGACGCGACATTCTACGGTTGCATGTTCATCCTATTATTTTCACCGAAATAAATAAATTGCATAATTTCTTATTTTTTTTCAACGTAAGTACAGCTATACTAGCTTTCTTAAGGTTTAATTAGTAGTTCTGATGTTACATGACACCAGTAGGAGCTTTTGGGGAACCAGTAAGTGGTTAAGGGGTCCTTACTTATTCATTTAGCTCTCATATTGGTATGAAATAGAGATAGAAATAGGGGTTTCTGTACATTGAATAGACATTATTTTTGACAAAGAATGTATTTATGATGCTATATCAGCAAGATTAAATGGTTTATTCATTTTCCATGCAAATACCATTAGTTGTTAAGATTTTCTGACAGTGAAAAGCACAATAAATGCAAATTGATTATGTAAGGGGACATAATTTAACTTAATGCATACATGAGAAATAGACAATCAGTCAACTTAGAGATGTATTCTAGTACATGTATTGTCAAAAAGGTTACGGAATAATAGTTAACTGCAATCTAAACACTCTTGTTGTATTGCCCTCATAATCTGAAAATGTTTAAAGTAATGTAAGGCATGCTGTAAAATGTGGAATGGACTTTAATATCAGTTTTCATGATTTGGTGATTAAACTGTTTCTTTTACTCAGATTAACCATAAACAGAGTTGGCAATCCAATAATTCCTCCTAAATCACCATGTTTGACTTCTGTGTTGATTTGAAACATCATATATTTGGGTTTTGTTCACTTCTTAAGTCAAAATGGTAAGATGAAAAAAAGTGAAAATCTGCCAGATGGGGTAGGGGTGTAATGTTTCATTTTTTTTTTATAAGAAATGAGTGCAGACTAGTATTCTTTATTGTAATATGTTCCAAAGTAAGAAGTCTATGCCTCATAGGTGTCATGACTGGTTTCAAGTTTGTTAGGTCTTGGTTAAGGTGGCACGGTAGTATTTGCATTCCAGAATTTAGGTTGCTCTTTTGTGTACCCTACTTAGGTAAATGTATCTAAACAGTGTGATTGGACAAAAAATACAGTATCAACTGAACATACTTTCCCAAACCGAGGGATGAATCAGGTGTAGAAAAATATGAAATAATTTTACATACAGATGAAAATGAATTTTTGAGAATTTTTTTAAATTTTGTATTCACTGCACCATAAAAGACCTAAAATTACTAGTGGCCTTAGGTTTCTAAAAATAGCAAAAAAAGTAAACGGTCATGATACATATTCAAATTCATTTCTGAATAGTAAAATGAAAGTACTTCAGTTAAGTGTGAATGTAGATTTTTTTGCAGTGTTAGAAAGTGGTGAAAATTCTAAAAAGGCTATCATTATCCCTATGGGCCAGGAAATACTACCGTGCCACCTTAAGGGGGATATATATTTTTACACTAAATCAATGAAGGAACTTTTTTTACCTATGCAATTTGTAAGTTTATCAATAAAAAGTTGATTAAGTGCAACTATGATAAAACAAGCCTTAAATTCCACCCCTGAGAGTAAAAATTGCTGATTCAGCAAATTTTGCCTGATCTGTAGGTAATAATGTAAAAATTTTCATAGAAAGTAGAACTTCATTATATTTATGTAACTTGCAATACATTTTTAATTATAAATGCTCGCTTTAACTTTTCGCAGTGTCTGACACATGTGCAACCACTGAAATTTGAGACGCGACATTCTACGGTTGCATGTTCATCCTATTATTTTCACCGAAATAAATAAATTGCATAATTTCTTATTTTTTTTCAACGTAAGTACAGCTATACTAGCTTTCTTAAGGTTTAATTAGTAGTTCTGATGTTACATGACACCAGTAGGAGCTTTTGGGGAACCAGTAAGTGGTTAAGGGGTCCTTACTTATTCATTTAGCTCTCATATTGGTATGAAATAGAGATAGAAATAGGGGTTTCTGTACATTGAATAGACATTATTTTTGACAAAGAATGTATTTATGATGCTATATCAGCAAGATTAAATGGTTTATTCATTTTCCATGCAAATACCATTAGTTGTTAAGATTTTCTGACAGTGAAAAGCACAATAAATGCAAATTGATTATGTAAGGGGACATAATTTAACTTAATGCATACATGAGAAATAGACAATCAGTCAACTTAGAGATGTATTCTAGTACATGTATTGTCAAAAAGGTTACGGAATAATAGTTAACTGCAATCTAAACACTCTTGTTGTATTGCCCTCATAATCTGAAAATGTTTAAAGTAATGTAAGGCATGCTGTAAAATGTGGAATGGACTTTAATATCAGTTTTCATGATTTGGTGATTAAACTGTTTCTTTTACTCAGATTAACCATAAACAGAGTTGGCAATCCAATAATTCCTCCTAAATCACCATGTTTGACTTCTGTGTTGATTTGAAACATCATATATTTGGGTTTTGTTCACTTCTTAAGTCAAAATGGTAAGATGAAAAAAAGTGAAAATCTGCCAGATGGGGTAGGGGTGTAATGTTTCATTTTTTTTTTATAAGAAATGAGTGCAGACTAGTATTCTTTATTGTAATATGTTCCAAAGTAAGAAGTCTATGCCTCATAGGTGTCATGACTGGTTTCAAGTTTGTTAGGTCTTGGTTAAGGTGGCACGGTAGTATTTGCATTCCAGAATTTAGGTTGCTCTTTTGTGTACCCTACTTAGGTAAATGTATCTAAACAGTGTGATTGGACAAAAAATACAGTATCAACTGAACATACTTTCCCAAACCGAGGGATGAATCAGGTGTAGAAAAATATGAAATAATTTTACATACAGATGAAAATGAATTTTTGAGAATTTTTTTAAATTTTGTATTCACTGCACCATAAAAGACCTAAAATTACTAGTGGCCTTAGGTTTCTAAAAATAGCAAAAAAAGTAAACGGTCATGATACATATTCAAATTCATTTCTGAATAGTAAAATGAAAGTACTTCAGTTAAGTGTGAATGTAGATTTTTTTGCAGTGTTAGAAAGTGGTGAAAATTCTAAAAAGGCTATCATTATCCCTATGGGCCAGGAAATACTACCGTGCCACCTTAAGGGGGATATATATTTTTACACTAAATCAATGAAGGAACTTTTTTTACCTATGCAATTTGTAAGTTTATCAATAAAAAGTTGATTAAGTGCAACTATGATAAAACAAGCCTTAAATTCCACCCCTGAGAGTAAAAATTGCTGATTCAGCAAATTTTGCCTGATCTGTAGGTAATAATGTAAAAATTTTCATAGAAAGTAGAACTTCATTATATTTATGTAACTTGCAATACATTTTTAATTATAAATGCTCGCTTTAACTTTTCGCAGTGTCTGACACATGTGCAACCACTGAAATTTGAGACGCGACATTCTACGGTTGCATGTTCATCCTATTATTTTCACCGAAATAAATAAATTGCATAATTTCTTATTTTTTTTCAACGTAAGTACAGCTATACTAGCTTTCTTAAGGTTTAATTAGTAGTTCTGATGTTACATGACACCAGTAGGAGCTTTTGGGGAACCAGTAAGTGGTTAAGGGGTCCTTACTTATTCATTTAGCTCTCATATTGGTATGAAATAGAGATAGAAATAGGGGTTTCTGTACATTGAATAGACATTATTTTTGACAAAGAATGTATTTATGATGCTATATCAGCAAGATTAAATGGTTTATTCATTTTCCATGCAAATACCATTAGTTGTTAAGATTTTCTGACAGTGAAAAGCACAATAAATGCAAATTGATTATGTAAGGGGACATAATTTAACTTAATGCATACATGAGAAATAGACAATCAGTCAACTTAGAGATGTATTCTAGTACATGTATTGTCAAAAAGGTTACGGAATAATAGTTAACTGCAATCTAAACACTCTTGTTGTATTGCCCTCATAATCTGAAAATGTTTAAAGTAATGTAAGGCATGCTGTAAAATGTGGAATGGACTTTAATATCAGTTTTCATGATTTGGTGATTAAACTGTTTCTTTTACTCAGATTAACCATAAACAGAGTTGGCAATCCAATAATTCCTCCTAAATCACCATGTTTGACTTCTGTGTTGATTTGAAACATCATATATTTGGGTTTTGTTCACTTCTTAAGTCAAAATGGTAAGATGAAAAAAAGTGAAAATCTGCCAGATGGGGTAGGGGTGTAATGTTTCATTTTTTTTTTATAAGAAATGAGTGCAGACTAGTATTCTTTATTGTAATATGTTCCAAAGTAAGAAGTCTATGCCTCATAGGTGTCATGACTGGTTTCAAGTTTGTTAGGTCTTGGTTAAGGTGGCACGGTAGTATTTGCATTCCAGAATTTAGGTTGCTCTTTTGTGTACCCTACTTAGGTAAATGTATCTAAACAGTGTGATTGGACAAAAAATACAGTATCAACTGAACATACTTTCCCAAACCGAGGGATGAATCAGGTGTAGAAAAATATGAAATAATTTTACATACAGATGAAAATGAATTTTTGAGAATTTTTTTAAATTTTGTATTCACTGCACCATAAAAGACCTAAAATTACTAGTGGCCTTAGGTTTCTAAAAATAGCAAAAAAAGTAAACGGTCATGATACATATTCAAATTCATTTCTGAATAGTAAAATGAAAGTACTTCAGTTAAGTGTGAATGTAGATTTTTTTGCAGTGTTAGAAAGTGGTGAAAATTCTAAAAAGGCTATCATTATCCCTATGGGCCAGGAAATACTACCGTGCCACCTTAAGGGGGATATATATTTTTACACTAAATCAATGAAGGAACTTTTTTTACCTATGCAATTTGTAAGTTTATCAATAAAAAGTTGATTAAGTGCAACTATGATAAAACAAGCCTTAAATTCCACCCCTGAGAGTAAAAATTGCTGATTCAGCAAATTTTGCCTGATCTGTAGGTAATAATGTAAAAATTTTCATAGAAAGTAGAACTTCATTATATTTATGTAACTTGCAATACATTTTTAATTATAAATGCTCGCTTTAACTTTTCGCAGTGTCTGACACATGTGCAACCACTGAAATTTGAGACGCGACATTCTACGGTTGCATGTTCATCCTATTATTTTCACCGAAATAAATAAATTGCATAATTTCTTATTTTTTTTCAACGTAAGTACAGCTATACTAGCTTTCTTAAGGTTTAATTAGTAGTTCTGATGTTACATGACACCAGTAGGAGCTTTTGGGGAACCAGTAAGTGGTTAAGGGGTCCTTACTTATTCATTTAGCTCTCATATTGGTATGAAATAGAGATAGAAATAGGGGTTTCTGTACATTGAATAGACATTATTTTTGACAAAGAATGTATTTATGATGCTATATCAGCAAGATTAAATGGTTTATTCATTTTCCATGCAAATACCATTAGTTGTTAAGATTTTCTGACAGTGAAAAGCACAATAAATGCAAATTGATTATGTAAGGGGACATAATTTAACTTAATGCATACATGAGAAATAGACAATCAGTCAACTTAGAGATGTATTCTAGTACATGTATTGTCAAAAAGGTTACGGAATAATAGTTAACTGCAATCTAAACACTCTTGTTGTATTGCCCTCATAATCTGAAAATGTTTAAAGTAATGTAAGGCATGCTGTAAAATGTGGAATGGACTTTAATATCAGTTTTCATGATTTGGTGATTAAACTGTTTCTTTTACTCAGATTAACCATAAACAGAGTTGGCAATCCAATAATTCCTCCTAAATCACCATGTTTGACTTCTGTGTTGATTTGAAACATCATATATTTGGGTTTTGTTCACTTCTTAAGTCAAAATGGTAAGATGAAAAAAAGTGAAAATCTGCCAGATGGGGTAGGGGTGTAATGTTTCATTTTTTTTTTATAAGAAATGAGTGCAGACTAGTATTCTTTATTGTAATATGTTCCAAAGTAAGAAGTCTATGCCTCATAGGTGTCATGACTGGTTTCAAGTTTGTTAGGTCTTGGTTAAGGTGGCACGGTAGTATTTGCATTCCAGAATTTAGGTTGCTCTTTTGTGTACCCTACTTAGGTAAATGTATCTAAACAGTGTGATTGGACAAAAAATACAGTATCAACTGAACATACTTTCCCAAACCGAGGGATGAATCAGGTGTAGAAAAATATGAAATAATTTTACATACAGATGAAAATGAATTTTTGAGAATTTTTTTAAATTTTGTATTCACTGCACCATAAAAGACCTAAAATTACTAGTGGCCTTAGGTTTCTAAAAATAGCAAAAAAAGTAAACGGTCATGATACATATTCAAATTCATTTCTGAATAGTAAAATGAAAGTACTTCAGTTAAGTGTGAATGTAGATTTTTTTGCAGTGTTAGAAAGTGGTGAAAATTCTAAAAAGGCTATCATTATCCCTATGGGCCAGGAAATACTACCGTGCCACCTTAAGGGGGATATATATTTTTACACTAAATCAATGAAGGAACTTTTTTTACCTATGCAATTTGTAAGTTTATCAATAAAAAGTTGATTAAGTGCAACTATGATAAAACAAGCCTTAAATTCCACCCCTGAGAGTAAAAATTGCTGATTCAGCAAATTTTGCCTGATCTGTAGGTAATAATGTAAAAATTTTCATAGAAAGTAGAACTTCATTATATTTATGTAACTTGCAATACATTTTTAATTATAAATGCTCGCTTTAACTTTTCGCAGTGTCTGACACATGTGCAACCACTGAAATTTGAGACGCGACATTCTACGGTTGCATGTTCATCCTATTATTTTCACCGAAATAAATAAATTGCATAATTTCTTATTTTTTTTCAACGTAAGTACAGCTATACTAGCTTTCTTAAGGTTTAATTAGTAGTTCTGATGTTACATGACACCAGTAGGAGCTTTTGGGGAACCAGTAAGTGGTTAAGGGGTCCTTACTTATTCATTTAGCTCTCATATTGGTATGAAATAGAGATAGAAATAGGGGTTTCTGTACATTGAATAGACATTATTTTTGACAAAGAATGTATTTATGATGCTATATCAGCAAGATTAAATGGTTTATTCATTTTCCATGCAAATACCATTAGTTGTTAAGATTTTCTGACAGTGAAAAGCACAATAAATGCAAATTGATTATGTAAGGGGACATAATTTAACTTAATGCATACATGAGAAATAGACAATCAGTCAACTTAGAGATGTATTCTAGTACATGTATTGTCAAAAAGGTTACGGAATAATAGTTAACTGCAATCTAAACACTCTTGTTGTATTGCCCTCATAATCTGAAAATGTTTAAAGTAATGTAAGGCATGCTGTAAAATGTGGAATGGACTTTAATATCAGTTTTCATGATTTGGTGATTAAACTGTTTCTTTTACTCAGATTAACCATAAACAGAGTTGGCAATCCAATAATTCCTCCTAAATCACCATGTTTGACTTCTGTGTTGATTTGAAACATCATATATTTGGGTTTTGTTCACTTCTTAAGTCAAAATGGTAAGATGAAAAAAAGTGAAAATCTGCCAGATGGGGTAGGGGTGTAATGTTTCATTTTTTTTTTATAAGAAATGAGTGCAGACTAGTATTCTTTATTGTAATATGTTCCAAAGTAAGAAGTCTATGCCTCATAGGTGTCATGACTGGTTTCAAGTTTGTTAGGTCTTGGTTAAGGTGGCACGGTAGTATTTGCATTCCAGAATTTAGGTTGCTCTTTTGTGTACCCTACTTAGGTAAATGTATCTAAACAGTGTGATTGGACAAAAAATACAGTATCAACTGAACATACTTTCCCAAACCGAGGGATGAATCAGGTGTAGAAAAATATGAAATAATTTTACATACAGATGAAAATGAATTTTTGAGAATTTTTTTAAATTTTGTATTCACTGCACCATAAAAGACCTAAAATTACTAGTGGCCTTAGGTTTCTAAAAATAGCAAAAAAAGTAAACGGTCATGATACATATTCAAATTCATTTCTGAATAGTAAAATGAAAGTACTTCAGTTAAGTGTGAATGTAGATTTTTTTGCAGTGTTAGAAAGTGGTGAAAATTCTAAAAAGGCTATCATTATCCCTATGGGCCAGGAAATACTACCGTGCCACCTTAAGGGGGATATATATTTTTACACTAAATCAATGAAGGAACTTTTTTTACCTATGCAATTTGTAAGTTTATCAATAAAAAGTTGATTAAGTGCAACTATGATAAAACAAGCCTTAAATTCCACCCCTGAGAGTAAAAATTGCTGATTCAGCAAATTTTGCCTGATCTGTAGGTAATAATGTAAAAATTTTCATAGAAAGTAGAACTTCATTATATTTATGTAACTTGCAATACATTTTTAATTATAAATGCTCGCTTTAACTTTTCGCAGTGTCTGACACATGTGCAACCACTGAAATTTGAGACGCGACATTCTACGGTTGCATGTTCATCCTATTATTTTCACCGAAATAAATAAATTGCATAATTTCTTATTTTTTTTCAACGTAAGTACAGCTATACTAGCTTTCTTAAGGTTTAATTAGTAGTTCTGATGTTACATGACACCAGTAGGAGCTTTTGGGGAACCAGTAAGTGGTTAAGGGGTCCTTACTTATTCATTTAGCTCTCATATTGGTATGAAATAGAGATAGAAATAGGGGTTTCTGTACATTGAATAGACATTATTTTTGACAAAGAATGTATTTATGATGCTATATCAGCAAGATTAAATGGTTTATTCATTTTCCATGCAAATACCATTAGTTGTTAAGATTTTCTGACAGTGAAAAGCACAATAAATGCAAATTGATTATGTAAGGGGACATAATTTAACTTAATGCATACATGAGAAATAGACAATCAGTCAACTTAGAGATGTATTCTAGTACATGTATTGTCAAAAAGGTTACGGAATAATAGTTAACTGCAATCTAAACACTCTTGTTGTATTGCCCTCATAATCTGAAAATGTTTAAAGTAATGTAAGGCATGCTGTAAAATGTGGAATGGACTTTAATATCAGTTTTCATGATTTGGTGATTAAACTGTTTCTTTTACTCAGATTAACCATAAACAGAGTTGGCAATCCAATAATTCCTCCTAAATCACCATGTTTGACTTCTGTGTTGATTTGAAACATCATATATTTGGGTTTTGTTCACTTCTTAAGTCAAAATGGTAAGATGAAAAAAAGTGAAAATCTGCCAGATGGGGTAGGGATGTAATGTTTCATTTTTTTTTTATAAGAAATGAGTGCAGACTAGTATTCTTTATTGTAATATGTTCCAAAGTAAGAAGTCTATGCCTCATAGGTGTCATGACTGGTTTCAAGTTTGTTAGGTCTTGGTTAAGGTGGCACGGTAGTATTTGCATTCCAGAATTTAGGTTGCTCTTTTGTGTACCCTACTTAGGTAAATGTATCTAAACAGTGTGATTGGACAAAAAATACAGTATCAACTGAACATACTTTCCCAAACCGAGGGATGAATCAGGTGTAGAAAAATATGAAATAATTTTACATACAGATGAAAATGAATTTTTGAGAATTTTTTTAAATTTTGTATTCACTGCACCATAAAAGACCTAAAATTACTAGTGGCCTTAGGTTTCTAAAAATAGCAAAAAAAGTAAACGGTCATGATACATATTCAAATTCATTTCTGAATAGTAAAATGAAAGTACTTCAGTTAAGTGTGAATGTAGATTTTTTTGCAGTGTTAGAAAGTGGTGAAAATTCTAAAAAGGCTATCATTATCCCTATGGGCCAGGAAATACTACCGTGCCACCTTAAGGGGGATATATATTTTTACACTAAATCAATGAAGGAACTTTTTTTACCTATGCAATTTGTAAGTTTATCAATAAAAAGTTGATTAAGTGCAACTATGATAAAACAAGCCTTAAATTCCACCCCTGAGAGTAAAAATTGCTGATTCAGCAAATTTTGCCTGATCTGTAGGTAATAATGTAAAAATTTTCATAGAAAGTAGAACTTCATTATATTTATGTAACTTGCAATACATTTTTAATTATAAATGCTCGCTTTAACTTTTCGCAGTGTCTGACACATGTGCAACCACTGAAATTTGAGACGCGACATTCTACGGTTGCATGTTCATCCTATTATTTTCACCGAAATAAATAAATTGCATAATTTCTTATTTTTTTTCAACGTAAGTACAGCTATACTAGCTTTCTTAAGGTTTAATTAGTAGTTCTGATGTTACATGACACCAGTAGGAGCTTTTGGGGAACCAGTAAGTGGTTAAGGGGTCCTTACTTATTCATTTAGCTCTCATATTGGTATGAAATAGAGATAGAAATAGGGGTTTCTGTACATTGAATAGACATTATTTTTGACAAAGAATGTATTTATGATGCTATATCAGCAAGATTAAATGGTTTATTCATTTTCCATGCAAATACCATTAGTTGTTAAGATTTTCTGACAGTGAAAAGCACAATAAATGCAAATTGATTATGTAAGGGGACATAATTTAACTTAATGCATACATGAGAAATAGACAATCAGTCAACTTAGAGATGTATTCTAGTACATGTATTGTCAAAAAGGTTACGGAATAATAGTTAACTGCAATCTAAACACTCTTGTTGTATTGCCCTCATAATCTGAAAATGTTTAAAGTAATGTAAGGCATGCTGTAAAATGTGGAATGGACTTTAATATCAGTTTTCATGATTTGGTGATTAAACTGTTTCTTTTACTCAGATTAACCATAAACAGAGTTGGCAATCCAATAATTCCTCCTAAATCACCATGTTTGACTTCTGTGTTGATTTGAAACATCATATATTTGGGTTTTGTTCACTTCTTAAGTCAAAATGGTAAGATGAAAAAAAGTGAAAATCTGCCAGATGGGGTAGGGATGTAATGTTTCATTTTTTTTTTATAAGAAATGAGTGCAGACTAGTATTCTTTATTGTAATATGTTCCAAAGTAAGAAGTCTATGCCTCATAGGTGTCATGACTGGTTTCAAGTTTGTTAGGTCTTGGTTAAGGTGGCACGGTAGTATTTGCATTCCAGAATTTAGGTTGCTCTTTTGTGTACCCTACTTAGGTAAATGTATCTAAACAGTGTGATTGGACAAAAAATACAGTATCAACTGAACATACTTTCCCAAACCGAGGGATGAATCAGGTGTAGAAAAATATGAAATAATTTTACATACAGATGAAAATGAATTTTTGAGAATTTTTTTAAATTTTGTATTCACTGCACCATAAAAGACCTAAAATTACTAGTGGCCTTAGGTTTCTAAAAATAGCAAAAAAAGTAAACGGTCATGATACATATTCAAATTCATTTCTGAATAGTAAAATGAAAGTACTTCAGTTAAGTGTGAATGTAGATTTTTTTGCAGTGTTAGAAAGTGGTGAAAATTCTAAAAAGGCTATCATTATCCCTATGGGCCAGGAAATACTACCGTGCCACCTTAAGGGGGATATATATTTTTACACTAAATCAATGAAGGAACTTTTTTTACCTATGCAATTTGTAAGTTTATCAATAAAAAGTTGATTAAGTGCAACTATGATAAAACAAGCCTTAAATTCCACCCCTGAGAGTAAAAATTGCTGATTCAGCAAATTTTGCCTGATCTGTAGGTAATAATGTAAAAATTTTCATAGAAAGTAGAACTTCATTATATTTATGTAACTTGCAATACATTTTTAATTATAAATGCTCGCTTTAACTTTTCGCAGTGTCTGACACATGTGCAACCACTGAAATTTGAGACGCGACATTCTACGGTTGCATGTTCATCCTATTATTTTCACCGAAATAAATAAATTGCATAATTTCTTATTTTTTTTCAACGTAAGTACAGCTATACTAGCTTTCTTAAGGTTTAATTAGTAGTTCTGATGTTACATGACACCAGTAGGAGCTTTTGGGGAACCAGTAAGTGGTTAAGGGGTCCTTACTTATTCATTTAGCTCTCATATTGGTATGAAATAGAGATAGAAATAGGGGTTTCTGTACATTGAATAGACATTATTTTTGACAAAGAATGTATTTATGATGCTATATCAGCAAGATTAAATGGTTTATTCATTTTCCATGCAAATACCATTAGTTGTTAAGATTTTCTGACAGTGAAAAGCACAATAAATGCAAATTGATTATGTAAGGGGACATAATTTAACTTAATGCATACATGAGAAATAGACAATCAGTCAACTTAGAGATGTATTCTAGTACATGTATTGTCAAAAAGGTTACGGAATAATAGTTAACTGCAATCTAAACACTCTTGTTGTATTGCCCTCATAATCTGAAAATGTTTAAAGTAATGTAAGGCATGCTGTAAAATGTGGAATGGACTTTAATATCAGTTTTCATGATTTGGTGATTAAACTGTTTCTTTTACTCAGATTAACCATAAACAGAGTTGGCAATCCAATAATTCCTCCTAAATCACCATGTTTGACTTCTGTGTTGATTTGAAACATCATATATTTGGGTTTTGTTCACTTCTTAAGTCAAAATGGTAAGATGAAAAAAAGTGAAAATCTGCCAGATGGGGTAGGGATGTAATGTTTCATTTTTTTTTTATAAGAAATGAGTGCAGACTAGTATTCTTTATTGTAATATGTTCCAAAGTAAGAAGTCTATGCCTCATAGGTGTCATGACTGGTTTCAAGTTTGTTAGGTCTTGGTTAAGGGGGATATATATTTTTACACTAAATCAATGAAGGAACTTTTTTTACCTATGCAATTTGTAAGTTTATCAATAAAAAGTTGATTAAGTGCAACTATGATAAAACAAGCCTTAAATTCCACCCCTGAGAGTAAAAATTGCTGATTCAGCAAATTTTGCCTGATCTGTAGGTAATAATGTAAAAATTTTCATAGAAAGTAGAACTTCATTATATTTATGTAACTTGCAATACATTTTTAATTATAAATGCTCGCTTTAACTTTTCGCAGTGTCTGACACATGTGCAACCACTGAAATTTGAGACGCGACATTCTACGGTTGCATGTTCATCCTATTATTTTCACCGAAATAAATAAATTGCATAATTTCTTATTTTTTTTCAACGTAAGTACAGCTATACTAGCTTTCTTAAGGTTTAATTAGTAGTTCTGATGTTACATGACACCAGTAGGAGCTTTTGGGGAACCAGTAAGTGGTTAAGGGGTCCTTACTTATTCATTTAGCTCTCATATTGGTATGAAATAGAGATAGAAATAGGGGTTTCTGTACATTGAATAGACATTATTTTTGACAAAGAATGTATTTATGATGCTATATCAGCAAGATTAAATGGTTTATTCATTTTCCATGCAAATACCATTAGTTGTTAAGATTTTCTGACAGTGAAAAGCACAATAAATGCAAATTGATTATGTAAGGGGACATAATTTAACTTAATGCATACATGAGAAATAGACAATCAGTCAACTTAGAGATGTATTCTAGTACATGTATTGTCAAAAAGGTTACGGAATAATAGTTAACTGCAATCTAAACACTCTTGTTGTATTGCCCTCATAATCTGAAAATGTTTAAAGTAATGTAAGGCATGCTGTAAAATGTGGAATGGACTTTAATATCAGTTTTCATGATTTGGTGATTAAACTGTTTCTTTTACTCAGATTAACCATAAACAGAGTTGGCAATCCAATAATTCCTCCTAAATCACCATGTTTGACTTCTGTGTTGATTTGAAACATCATATATTTGGGTTTTGTTCACTTCTTAAGTCAAAATGGTAAGATGAAAAAAAGTGAAAATCTGCCAGATGGGGTAGGGATGTAATGTTTCATTTTTTTTTTATAAGAAATGAGTGCAGACTAGTATTCTTTATTGTAATATGTTCCAAAGTAAGAAGTCTATGCCTCATAGGTGTCATGACTGGTTTCAAGTTTGTTAGGTCTTGGTTAAGGTGGCACGGTAGTATTTGCATTCCAGAATTTAGGTTGCTCTTTTGTGTACCCTACTTAGGTAAATGTATCTAAACAGTGTGATTGGACAAAAAATACAGTATCAACTGAACATACTTTCCCAAACCGAGGGATGAATCAGGTGTAGAAAAATATGAAATAATTTTACATACAGATGAAAATGAATTTTTGAGAATTTTTTTAAATTTTGTATTCACTGCACCATAAAAGACCTAAAATTACTAGTGGCCTTAGGTTTCTAAAAATAGCAAAAAAAGTAAACGGTCATGATACATATTCAAATTCATTTCTGAATAGTAAAATGAAAGTACTTCAGTTAAGTGTGAATGTAGATTTTTTTGCAGTGTTAGAAAGTGGTGAAAATTCTAAAAAGGCTATCATTATCCCTATGGGCCAGGAAATACTACCGTGCCACCTTAAGGGGGATATATATTTTTACACTAAATCAATGAAGGAACTTTTTTTACCTATGCAATTTGTAAGTTTATCAATAAAAAGTTGATTAAGTGCAACTATGATAAAACAAGCCTTAAATTCCACCCCTGAGAGTAAAAATTGCTGATTCAGCAAATTTTGCCTGATCTGTAGGTAATAATGTAAAAATTTTCATAGAAAGTAGAACTTCATTATATTTATGTAACTTGCAATACATTTTTAATTATAAATGCTCGCTTTAACTTTTCGCAGTGTCTGACACATGTGCAACCACTGAAATTTGAGACGCGACATTCTACGGTTGCATGTTCATCCTATTATTTTCACCGAAATAAATAAATTGCATAATTTCTTATTTTTTTTCAACGTAAGTACAGCTATACTAGCTTTCTTAAGGTTTAATTAGTAGTTCTGATGTTACATGACACCAGTAGGAGCTTTTGGGGAACCAGTAAGTGGTTAAGGGGTCCTTACTTATTCATTTAGCTCTCATATTGGTATGAAATAGAGATAGAAATAGGGGTTTCTGTACATTGAATAGACATTATTTTTGACAAAGAATGTATTTATGATGCTATATCAGCAAGATTAAATGGTTTATTCATTTTCCATGCAAATACCATTAGTTGTTAAGATTTTCTGACAGTGAAAAGCACAATAAATGCAAATTGATTATGTAAGGGGACATAATTTAACTTAATGCATACATGAGAAATAGACAATCAGTCAACTTAGAGATGTATTCTAGTACATGTATTGTCAAAAAGGTTACGGAATAATAGTTAACTGCAATCTAAACACTCTTGTTGTATTGCCCTCATAATCTGAAAATGTTTAAAGTAATGTAAGGCATGCTGTAAAATGTGGAATGGACTTTAATATCAGTTTTCATGATTTGGTGATTAAACTGTTTCTTTTACTCAGATTAACCATAAACAGAGTTGGCAATCCAATAATTCCTCCTAAATCACCATGTTTGACTTCTGTGTTGATTTGAAACATCATATATTTGGGTTTTGTTCACTTCTTAAGTCAAAATGGTAAGATGAAAAAAAGTGAAAATCTGCCAGATGGGGTAGGGATGTAATGTTTCATTTTTTTTTTATAAGAAATGAGTGCAGACTAGTATTCTTTATTGTAATATGTTCCAAAGTAAGAAGTCTATGCCTCATAGGTGTCATGACTGGTTTCAAGTTTGTTAGGTCTTGGTTAAGGTGGCACGGTAGTATTTGCATTCCAGAATTTAGGTTGCTCTTTTGTGTACCCTACTTAGGTAAATGTATCTAAACAGTGTGATTGGACAAAAAATACAGTATCAACTGAACATACTTTCCCAAACCGAGGGATGAATCAGGTGTAGAAAAATATGAAATAATTTTACATACAGATGAAAATGAATTTTTGAGAATTTTTTTAAATTTTGTATTCACTGCACCATAAAAGACCTAAAATTACTAGTGGCCTTAGGTTTCTAAAAATAGCAAAAAAAGTAAACGGTCATGATACATATTCAAATTCATTTCTGAATAGTAAAATGAAAGTACTTCAGTTAAGTGTGAATGTAGATTTTTTTGCAGTGTTAGAAAGTGGTGAAAATTCTAAAAAGGCTATCATTATCCCTATGGGCCAGGAAATACTACCGTGCCACCTTAAGGGGGATATATATTTTTACACTAAATCAATGAAGGAACTTTTTTTACCTATGCAATTTGTAAGTTTATCAATAAAAAGTTGATTAAGTGCAACTATGATAAAACAAGCCTTAAATTCCACCCCTGAGAGTAAAAATTGCTGATTCAGCAAATTTTGCCTGATCTGTAGGTAATAATGTAAAAATTTTCATAGAAAGTAGAACTTCATTATATTTATGTAACTTGCAATACATTTTTAATTATAAATGCTCGCTTTAACTTTTCGCAGTGTCTGACACATGTGCAACCACTGAAATTTGAGACGCGACATTCTACGGTTGCATGTTCATCCTATTATTTTCACCGAAATAAATAAATTGCATAATTTCTTATTTTTTTTCAACGTAAGTACAGCTATACTAGCTTTCTTAAGGTTTAATTAGTAGTTCTGATGTTACATGACACCAGTAGGAGCTTTTGGGGAACCAGTAAGTGGTTAAGGGGTCCTTACTTATTCATTTAGCTCTCATATTGGTATGAAATAGAGATAGAAATAGGGGTTTCTGTACATTGAATAGACATTATTTTTGACAAAGAATGTATTTATGATGCTATATCAGCAAGATTAAATGGTTTATTCATTTTCCATGCAAATACCATTAGTTGTTAAGATTTTCTGACAGTGAAAAGCACAATAAATGCAAATTGATTATGTAAGGGGACATAATTTAACTTAATGCATACATGAGAAATAGACAATCAGTCAACTTAGAGATGTATTCTAGTACATGTATTGTCAAAAAGGTTACGGAATAATAGTTAACTGCAATCTAAACACTCTTGTTGTATTGCCCTCATAATCTGAAAATGTTTAAAGTAATGTAAGGCATGCTGTAAAATGTGGAATGGACTTTAATATCAGTTTTCATGATTTGGTGATTAAACTGTTTCTTTTACTCAGATTAACCATAAACAGAGTTGGCAATCCAATAATTCCTCCTAAATCACCATGTTTGACTTCTGTGTTGATTTGAAACATCATATATTTGGGTTTTGTTCACTTCTTAAGTCAAAATGGTAAGATGAAAAAAAGTGAAAATCTGCCAGATGGGGTAGGGATGTAATGTTTCATTTTTTTTTTATAAGAAATGAGTGCAGACTAGTATTCTTTATTGTAATATGTTCCAAAGTAAGAAGTCTATGCCTCATAGGTGTCATGACTGGTTTCAAGTTTGTTAGGTCTTGGTTAAGGTGGCACGGTAGTATTTGCATTCCAGAATTTAGGTTGCTCTTTTGTGTACCCTACTTAGGTAAATGTATCTAAACAGTGTGATTGGACAAAAAATACAGTATCAACTGAACATACTTTCCCAAACCGAGGGATGAATCAGGTGTAGAAAAATATGAAATAATTTTACATACAGATGAAAATGAATTTTTGAGAATTTTTTTAAATTTTGTATTCACTGCACCATAAAAGACCTAAAATTACTAGTGGCCTTAGGTTTCTAAAAATAGCAAAAAAAGTAAACGGTCATGATACATATTCAAATTCATTTCTGAATAGTAAAATGAAAGTACTTCAGTTAAGTGTGAATGTAGATTTTTTTGCAGTGTTAGAAAGTGGTGAAAATTCTAAAAAGGCTATCATTATCCCTATGGGCCAGGAAATACTACCGTGCCACCTCAAAAGTAGTACTATGACTAGTTATGCAATGATGTGACAGAGTTGTCTCTCTTTAGTTGACTTCATTATAATGCAATATATTCACACAATAAATTTTTAATAGATCAGCAGGAGATTTTAACACGTACTGAATTAAATAGCTCTAAAAGGACATCTCGATATAAATGTCACTTCATAACGGATGGTGAATGCAAATCCGCCATACACTAAACCGCGGGAAACCTTTGACAAGGTATTAATTAAGCTATTTACTCTTTTACTATTCACATCAAATTAGTTTCCGTTCAGTGAAAGGGAAAACTTTGCATTCCTTCTTCTTTGATTGATAATGGATATTTTTGGTTTCTTGGTCCAAAATTGAAAATATCAATAATTGTATAAATTGGTCGATGATTCAGTCGAAGGTTGGGTTTATAATTTAACTATTAGAATTGAGAACCATCCACTTGGAATAATTTGGCTTTTAAGTATTGGAATCTTGAAAAATTGAAAAGATGCTAAATAATTTCCTTTTGTATGACATTTGCAAGGTATTGTAGAAATATGAGTTCAAACTGGGACTGAACAAATTCAGAGGAAAAAATGCCTTCGTGACCATGAAATAAGGGTCACATTTGTAATGGGTTTAGCAAAAGCAACACAAGTTTTTAACCGATTGAAGTTTATATATAAAGTTCTTGAGTACTCTAGTAGTACAAGGATAAAAATCATCAGGTTTTGGGCCAAAATTACTAAAATTAATTAACGATGCATAACTATAAAGCCTTACAAGGAGGGTATGTGTTTTGCAAGAGACATCTGGTTATTCCAAGCAAGACAGTGTTCAAAGCGTGTAAAAACTGTTATTTTATTACATTATTCCTCAAAGTTGGAATAACAAACCTTTATATTGTTGATAGCTGTCAATGTAATATTAAAATGGATGTGATCTGACGGTTATACTTACGATATCCATTTAAAAAGAGTATGAGGAAGGCATAATTTTCATTATTAAAATTAGTTTTTAACTTAATGTTGTGCAGTCGTATTTCAACTTTTGGCGCAAGGGATGAATGATACATACTAATTAGTTTTAAAACGAATGGCATAAACATATTACTGGCGAAAAGGGTTGTGGCGCAAAAGGAAGAATCTGCCTTTTAGGATGTTCTCCATTGGCTAAAAAAACCCACAGAAAATGGCCAACAAGAAAGACGAAAGACCGAATTACCGGTGTGGTGGAAACACTGTGCCACTATGTAAAAATATAAATGACAGTCGAATTTAGTATGTATTTTGTATAAACAAAAGGAAGAAAACAGGAGACAGAAACATCCGTAAATATTGCAAGTTATTCTGCTTTGCCATATAACAACTATAACAACCCTAAAAACCACATATTATTGAACCACAAAGTATAGAGATTATAAATATGACACTTTCACTGGACTGAACTCTCTAAAACCGTTTATTACATTTCTGTTCTATCGGGTGGAAAATGTTTGCATGACCCCTTTGTTGTCTTCATTCCGTGTCAAAAATATAATGGTTATAATTATGGGATTGACAATATGGCAAATTTTGAAAATTAACGATTTTGAAATCATCAATATCTGAATATGAAAATTTAATTGTGTAATTGTGGACAATATAATATACACATTAAAATTCAAATAATATTTTTGAAAACTATTGTTTGTAAGGCCGTTTTTTCCCCCAGTCAATCGACACATGTTCAGCCTTAGACTCTTCAATTTGTTAGGACATAACATAATATTTTTGAAATCCCAAAGTATAAAATAACTTTCAGTACAAAGTTAACATTGTTTTGTTTTATCTCAATCAAACATCAAAGTTAAATGTATTTCGACATAGATCTCGTAAACCGTGTCGTTCATTTATCATCTGAACAAGGAACCAGGCATGTAATAAATCTTCTGGTCACCTAGCCGTGTATTGAAGGAATGTTTTGGACTAAAGAGCAATATTTTATTTGTTTGTTTGTTGTTTTTTTCCTTAATTCAACAACAAGGATATTATTGAAACATAGACAGTCTGTTAAATTTAAGTAAACGTGTACACAGAAAATATTTATATATATATAGACCTTTCTGATGACAATTGGTATGAGGCAATGCCGATGAGACATATATCCACCAAAGTCCAAATGAAGTATATGTTAGCTATTATAGGTAATCGTAAGACCGAACCAATGAGAAAAACCCATACGGTATGGTCGGCTATAAAAGGCCCCGACATGAAAAATAGGAAAAAAATCAATTGAGAAAACTAACGGCCGAATTTATGACAAAACAATTTATGAAAAACAAATATGACAGACGGTAAACAACAACATGCAACCAATCAACTTTCATATATATACATCCATTTAGATTTTATGTCAGAATTATAAAATATTTGACTATAAAAATCGTTTTGTTGCTGATGCAACTGCATAAACTTAACAGTTACATATAATCCCTCCCCGAATAAAAATACATGGTATATCATAATTGAAGTAATAATGAATAAACAAAAGTATCTATATGTTTGGACTAAAAGTCGCAGTTTGGGGCGGTCTTCTCCCACGATATATACGCCGGGAGATTCAACAATCAAATCTCGTATACTGTCGACAGATCGTAACTTCAAACGCTTGTATTAAAGTTGTTTTATTATTCGTTTACTGAATTAAAATTTAAAAGTGCTATGATATAAACAGGAACCATGCAAAGTTCTCATTTGACTTTAAGTGTTTGTGACAAGATGGCGAAAAGTAAAGAATGAACATTATGTTTGTCTCCACATGCAACGTGTACGACAACAAGACCACAATTGACAATGAAAATGGATAACAATTGGTTGTTGACCCTGTACCAGCAGTGCGTCAAGAAGATGTCTTTATGCTGCTTTTAACTCCTATTCAATTATAGAATTTATTAAATTGATGATTTGGTCAATCTCAGCAGGCAACCAAACTAATTGAAATTAAACTGATTATAATTGTGAATGCTCATTTCAGCATAAAATGATCTGTAATTAAATAAAGCTTGAACTGACCACCGTAGTTCGAAATCTATTCTTTGTAAATATGGTCCTATGAAGACGGTTCTTTGTAAATATGGTCCTATGAAGACGGTTCTTTGTAAGTATGGTCCTATGAAGACGGTTCGGTGTCACTATTCTACTTTGAGATGGAAAAGACATAAATATAAAAAAGAAGAGATGTGACCAGTGATTGCCAATGAGACAACTCTACACAAGAGACCAAATGACACAGAAATAAACAACTATATAAGTTACCATACGGCCTTCAACAATGAACACAGATTATTCTACAATTATATAAGATACCTCTAGGTGTAAAACATTTGGTTATTTCATTAATTTGGCTTCTGCATAAGTCTCATTAACATGCATATCCCAAATCTCCCTTTTGTTCGCATATAAAGTCCAAGGTCAACCCTTAAAGTATAAGCTACATAAAAGGTCTACGGTAAACTATTGGTCTCTTATCCAACCGTGCGAGGGCTGTATAGCCAGTCAAGGTCATTAAAAACTCCCATCATCATTGGCTTGTTATATATTACATACTGGTAACGCAACACAAGAGTACATATACTGGTACCGTTATAGTCAGAAAATGCCGTATACGGTTGGCTGTAGTTGTTGACATCCTTTTCCTTTGGGTTTTACATGCTGAATGGTTCTCTCATTGTCAGTACTTTCTTATTTCCACATTTTTAAACAAGAAAGTTTAAAAGGTCCATACATAGAAAACCCGTGAAAGGGGACAAAGCTTGCTGTTTGGTGTGAGCCAAGGCTCCGTGTTGAAGACCGTACTTTGACCTATAATGCACAGGCACTTGTCTCAGAAAAAAAATTCCTATATACCTTGTTATATTAAGGTATATAGGGGGGGGGGGAATTCTGAGACAAGTGCCTGTGCTATATGATAATGGTTTACTTTTACAAATTGTGATTTATATCAATCAAACATAAACAGTAAACCTGCGAACTATATATAATAGCTCAACATTGAACTAAATGTAAAAAATAAAAAATTAGAAGATATCAAGTACACTCTGTTAATTTGATACAATAAAACGAAAAAGACCATATATATAACAGCCAGTAAGAAGGTGTCGGCAACTGAAAGTATAGATTCTTCGAACGGGACTAACTATTGCTGCATATTCATTTTAAAAAAACCAGAGCTTCACACCATATATCAGATTTTGGATATCTATATCGTTTAAAATTTTGAATAAAATACAACTAACAGTCATGAAACTTATATTTGTAATCATATTATACTTCTGAGATATTTTGAGAAAAGAGAAAGATCTCTAAGGTTTTATTCTGTCTTGTAGTCAGCTATCAACAGTGTCATTGTAACACACTCTAATGAATGCCTATGAATGGACAAGTAAAAGTTTGTAAAATAATTGATATTTACAAATCAGAAATACAGCACATAAAACAATTTATTTGTCAATTTTCGGCCATTAATCACGGCCATGACTACCGTGCAATAAACCCCTAATTGTATCGACTGACAGGGGAGTCCATACATTTGTACCTGAAATAAATATTGACTTTAACGACTGAATTATTACCCCATAAATTTTAACAAATGGTACGGCAATCACTAAAATTTTTCATATCAGGATGGTCAGTTTGAATACAAACTTTGTCATACGTTACCCATTGAATGATCTAATGTAGTGTCGAAATAGAAAAACATATTCAAGACATTCAGTTCACTACTAACCGAATGTAAATGTTTATGTGTGCTCTGTGTTCGTTTTAATTACACATAATTAATCTGCAAAACTGAAATTATCAACTCAATCAAATGTAGATATCTCTGAAACCCAAAAATGTTTAGAAGAAAACACGTATTGCAGGGGCGGATCCAACCATTTTAAAAAGGGGGGTTCCTAACCCAGGACAAAAGGGGGGGGGGTTCCAATTACATGTCCCCATTCAAATGCATTGATCGTCCAAAAAAAGGGGGGTTCCAACCCCCGGAACCCCCCTCTGGATCCGCGCCTGTATTGGGCGCATTTTAGAAGTAAATCATTTGTTTGTTTGTTTGTTTGTTTGTTTGGTTTGTTTGGAGGGCTCTGATTGATTTTTTAAATGTCATTGTATATATACAGTTATTCTTTCTCGTATATTTATGTCTTAGAAGTCTTTTATTTTATTTTCAGAAGTCATTTACTTCACAAAATAGAATTTGTGCATATTGGATATTTTTCACGCATTCTCGGTCACAAAAGGGAAGACTTTTTAGAATGATGTAGTCTACGACATCGCGTGCAGCGTGTATACGACATCATTTGAAGTTTGTGTTACATGGTGCTAGCCCAACCCCTCAACACAATTATATGTTTAATTGACTTTTGTGATGAACTTCGGATAAACTATAAAATACCGTTCATTACACGATATAGTTAACTGCATGGTGACAATCCAACTAATTAAATAAGAAATCTGACAAGCATAAACTATTTACCTTTTGTCGTTCATTCATTCATTCTTTGATGTGCTGTTTCTTTTCAAATATTTCTATTACAGTTTATAATGACACAAAATCAAATTTTCATAATTTTTCCATCTGATATCACCCTTTCAATGAATCTTTATTCCTATCAGTCCGCTTCATATCACATTAACGAACCATCTATTGAAATATGTTTTTCTTTTTGTTTTCTTTCTGTGTTATATCCATCTCACCGAACTGTCCATTGGTCAATACTCCAGACCATTGGATGTTCTTCAGTTATAAACACTAATGACCATGCAGTCTGCAGTTAATTCAATTAATTACAAGATATATCATTAACTCCACACGTCTTATCTTAAATTTCTTCCTGTACCTATGTATGATCTTGACAGATAGAATTTTCGAATACGAAACATAAAAGTATCTCCAAATAAAATTGAAAAAAAATAATGAAACTCAAAACAAATATATATTATGTGACAACGGTTTTCCACCCAAAATCTTAAATGAGACGAACACCAAACTAAAACTAAAGGAAAATAGGTCAGCGAATTATTGATGTTACGTTCAATCCTAAAAAAATGGATGTTGTCATTTAACTTGTAAAATAATCCATTTACAACAACAGAAAAAAAGATAGCTGACACTTTTATACCTGATCCGGACACAGCTTGTGCTGTCATCCGTCTCTGACTCCGGTATTATTTCTTATCAGATAATACACCAGAGGTAAACAAAACGTAATTTATGCAAATATCATTAGCGCTAATGAATTAACGTCTCGTTAAAGATGACCACAGAGAGTATCGAGTGCAAGATGCAGCAGACTGCCAAAGGTGCTGCGGACTGCATAAATCAGGAAAATAAAAATCAAGAAATAATTGAGCCCCCAACTGTTCAACGTTAAAGAAATTGAGTTTGCACTTATTGGCCAGTAATTTGTGGCTGCGTTCGTAATATTTATTTTTAAAAGAGAGTAAAACAGTTTTGATTTTTTAAAATAATTTCAACATAAGATAATTAACAGATCAATACTGACTTTTATAAAAAAAAAAAAAAATAAGTAGATTGGGATTGATTGATTGATTCAGTGCAGCCAACGAGACAACACTTCACACGCAGAAACCAAATAATGTGATACTTTAACAACTACATGTATATGTCACTATACGGCCTTCAACACTTTAATAATAAAACCCATACCACATAGTAAGCTAAAAAAGGACCCAGAATGAATGAGCCGGGGTTAAGAATGTTTTCTGGCAACAAAACTTCCCCTTGTCTTGGACACTATATAGTGTAAAAGATAGGCGAAAGATACCAAACGGACATGCAAACTTATAGGTCGAAAATGAACTGACAACACCATGACTAAAAAAAACGAAAAAGACAAACAGACAAACATAAAACACCAAAAACTGGGAGTGATATCAGGTGCTCCGTAAGGGTAATTAGATCCTGATCCACATGTGGCAACCGTCGTGCTGATCATGTTAAGTTAAAACCCAGTGACAAGTCTTATTCTACAGGTCAAGATATACAATGCCATTTTACTGCAATGTGTGCTTCATCAATTTTTATAGATAAAAACTCCAACTCATAGTCACATCAAGATGCTCTTACTAAAGCTATCATAAAAACGAATCATTTTTCATAAAATAAACTACAAATCAAACACAATCAGCAGTCACTGAAGCTTGACTAGGGGCACTGGGCATAATATGATGCTAACATAGCTATTTCTATATTTGAATGGTTAATTGTAAGTGCATCTGCATTAACACTATAATTATTGTAAAATTAAACTCACTGAAACAACGGTCTGCTCAAAACTGAAACACATGACTATTTTAAGTATTCTACTTCAATACAAAGTCATGCATGGTCATCATAAAAGTTTGCCGTTCCAAAACAGTCATGCTCAACAATAGATGAAACTATGCATAAATTACACATTGTATGTATAACTGTACGCTTTAATGCTACTGTTTACCAAAATAGAAAAGGTCTAACACAGTTTCAAGATTGAACTAAAATAGAAACGAAAGATACTCGGAAAATTACCTGTACGTTTCGCTTCAAAACATTCTTAAAATATCACGATATTTTACAAATTCGCGCATTTTCAAATTTGATGGAACGTATCATATATTATATATATATTGTTGTGAATCGAAGTTAATTTAAGTCTCGACTATTGTTGACATGTTCCGTAAAGTGTTTATTTGCGGTATATGTAAGGTGGCATTAATGACAAGCTGATTAATCATGAAAACTGACCACACAGAGGTTGACCATGTTGGTTATTAATATCCTGCAAGGTCGTATCAAGTCGTATACATGTATAACTTTAAATTGGCAGATTCTTATTAATTTTCATCCCGACGCTTCTTTTTTCTTCCGATTTTCTTAAAAAACAAACTCCATTCTTCCAAAGCGCCTTTTTGGAACAATCTTCACCAGTAACGACCAAACCTTGACATTTAAAAACCAGGGATGTATAAATTGTTAGCAGCTACAAAACATTTAAAACTGCATTGATGATTTACAATGCTTTAATTAATTATGATGTCTGTATAGCATACACCGTCAAGTGTATATTTTACAATCCTGATATTTATGATGAGTTTATTTATTAATAATTTAATTTTGGATGTAACGCGTCTTCTGATTGGCTGACGTTGTTTAGTTTATCAGCATATAGACATAATTTAGTCATGTAACCGTGACGTCATCAACGTTTTTTCATGGTTTACTCCGGTTTAAAATGGAATTTTGAACAGATATAACATGTTAAGGAGGGGTATTTGCGAAAAATACCAGTCGAGAGAATGTTAAATTTCACGAGCCGTAAGACGAGGGAAATTCATTCTCAAGACTGGTATTTTTCGCAAATACCCCTCAATAACATGATATATCTGTTTAATTACACCGAATGTTAATGTACTAAAACGTATTGATGACCGTGACGTTACAAGCGTCCAGTCGGATAGAGTATTTTTTGGCAAATACCACGGCAGAGAGGGTAAAAAAGGCATATCCTTTTAGCAAATACCCCGGCGGCGTTAAAAATGAACGATATTCATTTGATAACAGTAAATTGGTGAAAAATACACTGGCTATTAACCAATCAAAACCCCGGATTCTTACATAAGGTGTAATTAAGAATTAAATTATGAAAAATAACTAATATTTTATCTGTCTATTCGAAATAACATAAAAAAAATGTGGTGCAGACTTTAAAATAACCCGTGTACAGTGTGAACCACATTTTTGATGTTATTACTTCATAGACAGAACACATATTACAGTCATTCCTTAATGACATGCATTTATAGAACCAGCTTCAGTAGAACTTTTATAAATTTTCATGTTCATATGTCCTAAAAGATTATCAAATCTTACAATCGGGTCGGTATCAGGAAGCACGACTCTCACTCGGCTTGATTTAGAACTGAAATCTGAGACTTTAATGACTGACATATATTTTCTGTTTATACTTAACTAACTTATACTTAATATTACTTTTAAATATTTATAGAACATATCCACGAGTATTACACTATTTTCTGAGGGTTTGTTGTTAGCTCTAGGGATGTACTCGGGGAAACAACAAAGTAAGCTTTTCTGAGGCTTTTGGAGACAGTTAGATTTACGATACAGATTATGAAGGTGAAAGGCTCTAGTTTAAAATACCGCGAAATCAAAGATGTTAATCAGTATAATCAGTTTTATTTCATTCGTGACACTGTTTGTGTGAAAGTTCAATATTGACGAAGCCTTTGTCCCTTTTCATGGTCGACCACTAATCAACAGGGTCATAAAAATGTTTTATCGATGACCAAACAACGCCCGCCATGATATCCCCAAATACTGATAAGGCAAATAAATGTTATCGAACGTCCATCTTTATTGGTAGTTTTAAGTGGAATAATTGAAGGGGAAATTGTTTGCTTACATTGATATATATGTAGAGTTATTTGTGTAATTGCTATATAAATTGATAAATATTTCAAGTAAAATTTCGAAAAGAACCGTATGTTCCATATCGACATTTTACAATGTAATAAAACAAGAAGTACATCAACAGAAACAACAACCAGTAACCCGTGGCTGTCAACAGTAATCCAGTGAAATATATGTCAGAATTTGCAAAACTCTATATTTCATTATAACTGACATTAGTCTCAATACTAGGATGCAAAATAAATTAGTTTCTGGTGTATGCCAAACAAAGGAAATGTATATATATAGTTCAATGCTCGTATCCTATCTGATATGTTCTTTCTCAAAATAATTAACAGGGGCAAATACCAGACAGGCAGCCGTGCTTGTATGCTTGGAACTTTGAATTACTAGTAAAAGATTTATTTTTATTTGAAATAATTCTATATTTATGAATGAACGCCTTATTTTCTTTGAAATAAAACTCTACTTTTTATATTGTGATGACGAAATAAAAGTTTCACACGAACAATATGTACAAATGTATACGATCCTTATGCCATTCAACAATTCTTAATAAGAAATATCACTCCATCTTGTGACGTTATTTTCATGCTACATGTATACCGTTTCTTTCTTTTTCCCTCACTGATCTGTTTTTGCTCAACACAACTTCGTTTACTTGAAGTATACTATACAGTACATTATAGTTCCCTCACTTTGCACGACTAACGACAGTCGTTTTAAACGCTTGTCGCAGAAAACAAAATCTTCCGATGAAAAATTAATCTGGCGGCAAAAATAAACCTATTCAAAAAGGAGCCTATATTGTATCGGTTAATAACCCGACCAAATATGCTTTCATTTTCCTATTCTAGTCATAGTTGTTCAAAAATGTACCCTGCGCAATGAGTTGAATATTAATAAATGTGATATTTGCCACTGTTTGTTAAAACACCAACTTATTTAAGTTAACTTTTAAAAGGTTTTAATCATGCTTTAAAAATCTATTTTTATTAAAGACGTTTTTAGTTTCAATGTTTGATTTCTATATATCTAGAATATTGTATCTAGCCAAATGTTATAATGTATATTTTAATACTTCCATCATGATTTGTTAAAATGTGATAATTTTTTAGGAAAATATAAACAAACTCACCATTCTACTGTTAGACAAATTGTTGAATTAAAATAAAGTTCTTAAATCCTTCCTCTCGTTTTGTTTCACGTCACAGTCACATGTCAGTGATCTGAAAAACAACATGCTTTCAGATTGGAAATTATAGTTCTTCATAACTATTATAATATTGTCCTTCACTAATAAGATAATTATTGAAAAATCACGCCATCAAGGTTGAAAAAACAACTCAATATTATAATTATCAAATTAGAAAATTGTCCTATTTTACAAGTTTGATAATGACGAAGGCAAGGAAAGTTTAAAAATACGGCGAATTTTTAAATTTATAATTAACTGATAACGAAAGAATGCTATTATCGCACAATTTGAAGGTAACGTGGATAATTGGCCGGACGCACGCCATTTTTACTTTATATTATGTTAAATCTTTTTCAAATATAATTATAATATTCATTTAACTATGTATGAACATTTAGATAAGTACGTGATACCATTTAAAAGCAAATTGATGTCGTTGGTTATTAGATAGATTCTCCCTGTCAAATTGGACACGGGAAGCGTCGTCTAATGTCATTTTTCATCCTTTAATCAAGAAAGGCGACAGGAAATTGCACAAAGTACAAATAAATGGATAAAAGTCTTCGTTAATCAAATTATTCCACAATGTATTCTCATTTATTAAACATAATTAAGCAAGATAAAGAGAATTTCTGATACATCGTATAACGTTCATCCATTCGGAATATCTCTTTTTGACATTCCTCATATATCTGAAATTATTTGAATTACGTATCATTTCATCCTTTTTATTGGAGAGACTTTATTTATTAAACCGATTAAGTAAATGACATGACAAGAAAATAAATTTGATAAATTAAGCTTAATAAACGAGATCATTTGATATTCATCTCTTGAGTAAACTCGTAAAACGGTATAGATTCATAAGTAAAGACAGAATTTATATATACATGGTTACAATTTAGTCATTTAGAAATTGCATATTTATTATTCCTCTAGTTCTAGGAAGCTCTGAACAACAGGTTAACTATGCCAATGTTGTCAGTTCGTATTTAGAAACATGATTAACCATGTGATCTGTTTTTGGTACAGTATAAACATTGTAATTAATCTCAGGGGTATGATACTGGTATTGTTATTACAATGTCTTCATCATTAGGCATAATGTTTATATAACTATAGCCAGGATGTCAGCAGTAATATTATTGATTCTTACAACACAATAGCATCTGCATTGGCATAATGCACATTTGAACAATGTTATGAAGAATTCTGGAAATAGATATAAGAAGATGTGGTATGAGTGCCAATAAGACAACTCTCCATCCAAGTAACAATTTATAAAAGTAAACCCATTAAACAAAGTCGATGGTTCGATTTTTCCCCTTCAACGTTAATATATTGAGTAAAAGAGACTGAGGCGAAAGATAATAAAGTTTTATTCACACAAATAAGTCGAAACAAACTGACAATACACTGACAATGCATGGTAAAAAAAACCAACGAAAACGAAGAAAAGGCAAACGACAACAAAACACAATACATGAATACCGAAAACTATTATTAAAATTATTATTGCTTCTTACAACACTATAGCACCTGAATTGGCATAATGCACATTTGCACAATGTTATCACAGGCACTCGTCTCAGAAAAAAAAAATTCCTATATACATGGTATACAGGGAAGGAGTCGAAAGATACCAAATTAGGGACTTTCAAACAAATAAGTCAAAAACAAACTGACAATACACTGACAATACACCGACAATACACCGACAATATACTGACAATACACTGACAATACACCGACAATACACTGACAATACACCGACAATACACCGCCAATACACTGACAATACACTGACAATACACCGACAATACACCGACAATACACCGACAATACACCGACAATACACCGACAATACACTGGCAATACACCGACAATACACTGGCAATACACCGACAATACACCGACAATACACCGACAATACACCAACAATACACCGACAATACACCGACAATACACCGACAATACACCGACAATACACCGGCAATACACCGGCAATACACCGACAATACACCGACAATACACTGACAATACACCGACAATACACTGACAATACACCGACAATACACCGACAATACACCGACAATACACCGACAATACACTGGCAATACACCGACAATACACTGACAATACACCGACAATACACTGATAATACACCGACAATACACTGACAATACACCGACAATACACTGACAATACACTGACAATATACTGACAATACACTGACAATGCATGGAAAGAAAGAAGACAAACGACGCAAAGACAAATAACAACAAAACAGAAAACTAACGACTGATCAACAAGAACTCCACCAAAACTAGGGTGATTTCAGGTGCCCAAGAAGGGTGCTCCTGCTCCACATGTCACGGAAAACTTGGAAGAGGCTCAACAAAGCAGAAAGCTTTTGAGCTGATTCGAAGTGCCAAGAAGGCGAATGAACAAAATCACAAATTAGAACATATAACCAAACTGGCAAAACACAAAGGACACATGAAAACATACATAAGAAAGTGTGATGCAAAATTTCATCAATAATTAAGAACTTCCTTACCTTCAACAGCATTCATCTATTTATAATTCAAATGTTGAGAAAACAAGCGCAGCTTACAGATAACACCTTATAAGATAAGGTGACAATTGAAAATAAAAATATTTAAGGTATACTTTTATATAGCATAATGCTTGAATTACATGAATATGCAAACTATTTTGTAAAATTACCACTATAACAGTTAATGGCACGTTTATTTTATAACTATTTTATTTGAATTTCTATCTTGGAATGTAACACTGCCGGTACAATTACAATGCTGTACGTGCGTACTCTCAGAGAAGGTAAAATAAACGTCTCTACAGTGATATATATGCAATAGTCCTCTTTCACGTATTCAGTAACATTACACATGTGATATCTTCTAGCTTACAAGTGGGGCCCCCTATTATTTTTAATGGGCTTTAAAAAGTGAGAACTTTGCTTCTTGCTTAAAATTCTCCTACTTTATTTCCAATTATTACGAATTTGCAAATTTTTAGTATATAAATTGTTACAAATCATCTGTTATATGTATTCACGTTCCAGCTTAATTTACAGAAAACATCTATGGATATTCATTTCAAGGCTTTTTTAACATTATGTCCCCCTTTCTCCCTCAGTCACCGTTCATAATGAAAAATTGATTAGATCATGTGACATATGTTTTTATATATCGACTTTCAAATATTAAAGAAAACCTTGTTTAGTTTAAATTATGTAAATTAGGTTTCATGGCAACAGTTTGTGATTTAGCAATGTTCTGCAATGTGATATTTACTGCAGAACTGTAATAGCTGAATCATTATTCATGATGTATTATAATTTTGTTTATAGACACGAGATACCGTTGCTAAGATGAAAAGATTTCTTAATTGAATGTCACATCTTCTTAATTTTGTCTATGTGTAAACTCACCCATAGAATAACCGTTAAATACGAAGCGACATTAAACACAATTGAAATTTTACTTTTGTGATGCATACTCAACGATTTATATCAGTAAATTTCATATACTTGAATTACGAGGAAGGTGTTTCCATCAAAGGATCAAGAGATACAAAGCTTTCATCATTTATTTTTATTATCTAGAATAGAACATAATACGAATGAAATCTGTTTGTCCTGCAATAAGTCAACCTTTATCAAATAACAGGTATACAAATAAACGTATACCTTATTTGTACTTGTACTGCTATTATCTTGCTGAAATGTTGAGCGAACTGGAATGTTTAATAAATATACTTCTGTTTCCGTCACAGTCTACTTCCGTGTCCCCCGATGTCCGCTTTTTAAGCCATACCGGTTTTTGTAAAATCAATGTTAACGTTTTTGAATGTGAACTAAGCGTTAAAGTGAAATTCTTCAATTGCACAGGATATTTTGAACATTAAAGAAGACATGATATATGTTTGCTTTAGAGACAGGACAAAAAGCAAGTCTATGCCTTTCAAATATTTCCGTAATTTTCAACTCTACAGACTTACCAAAAAACTTTGTCTTTACTTTTCTTGATAAACGTTTGTATACGTTATTGTTATGATTGGGATTAAAAGTTGGAGAACCGAATAATCATTAGAAAACCCCGTCACATATAGGGTTGTAAAAGTCCTAACTACCAAGTCGTGAATCTTGTTTGTAAAGGGAGCAGGACCTAGTAGTTATTAGATTAGTTGAACCTCGTCACATACATGTTAAGTCGTGTAAGTCCTAACTTCCAAGTCATGAACATTTTTGTTATCGTAAAAGGAAAATGATCGAGTAACCGGATTAGTCAGTCCCTTCTTCCTATTTTGAATTTCTTTGTATTCTCTATTTTTACCTGAGTATTTTCTATGACTTTGTTTTCGTTCAATGTTCTTTGGTAAGCACTAGAAAACAAATATGATCTGAAACGGCCATTTTGATCTGATCTGTCTATTTTCAGTAGTTGCTTAGTTTACATATATTTTGCGGTTGTGAGTTCTGCCTTGTAGCGGCATTAGCCTGCTCTTTTTTTCGAAATCAACAAGAGTATCTGTTACGTGCAAGAGATATGGCTCTCTCTTAACATGGGTCAGCCATTTATCATCCACTTCCGACTGACTATCATCGTTTCCTCTTGTACTATTGTTTGTCTGGTTTTTTTTTTTCATTTTTAGCCATGGCGTTGTCAGTTTATTTTCGATTTATGAGTTTGACTCTTTCGTCCCTCTTTCCTCACGACCATACTCGCAAATGGTGTCAAGGGAGAGCTGAAAATGCAGTCCCTGAATTTTTTTTTCTCAGAGCGGGGTCCAGACCAGGAACCTTTGTATTAATAGACGGGTGCACTTACCACTACACCACGGCTCTCCGTAGTTGTTTTTTACCTGTACACATCAACAACGTATTGAATTGTGTGAAAAGATACTTAACAGTACTGAATTGACTCATGCAAATTGTCTGAACAGGACTGAGTTAACAGCAAGAGAATTGTCTGAAGGGTACTGAGTTAACAGCAAGGGAATTGTCTGAACAATACTACTGAGTTAACAGCAAGGGAATTGTCTGAACAGTCCTGAGTTAACAGCAAGGGAATTGTCTGAACAGTCCTGAGTTAACAGCAAGGGAATTGTCTGAACAGTTCTGAGTTAACAGATAGGGAATTGTCTGAACAGTACTGAGTTAACAGCAAGAGAATTTTCTAAACAGTAATGAGTTAACAGCAAGGGAATCGTCTGAACAGTTCTGAGTTAACAGCAAGGGAATGGTCTGAACAGTCATGAGTTAACAGCAAGGGAATTGTCTGAACAGTACTGAGTTAACAGCAAGGGAATTGTCTGAACAGTCCTGAGTTAACAACAAGGGAATTGTCTAAACAGTACTGAGTTAACAGCAAGGGAATCGTCTGAACAGTTCTGAGTTAACAGCAAGGGAATGGTCTGAACAGTCTTGAGTTAACAGCAAGAGAATTTTCTAAACAGTACTGAGTTAACAGCAAGGGAATTGTCTAAACAGTACTGAGATAACACCAAGGGAATTGTCTAAACAGTACTGAGTTAACAGCAAGGGAATGGTCTGAACAGTTCTGAGTTAACAGCAAGGGAATGGTCTGAACAGTCAAGAGTTAACAACAAGGGAATGGTGAGTTAACAGCAAGGGAATTGTCTGAACAGTACTGGGTTAAGAAAGAAGGGAATTGTCTGAACAGTACTGAGTTAAAAAAAGAAGGGAATTGTCTGAACAGTACTGAGTTAAAAAAGAAGGGAATTGTCTGAATAGTTCTGAGTTAAAAAAGAAGGGAATTGTCTGAACAGTTCTGAGTTAAAAAGTTAAAAAAAAAAAAAAGGGAATGGTCCGAACAGTACTGAGTTAAAAAAAGAAGGGAATTGTCTGAACAGTACTGAGTTAACAGCAAGGGAATTGTCTGAACAGTTCTGAGTTAAAAAAAAGAAGGGAATTGTCTGAACAGTACCGAGTTAAAAAAGAAGGGAATTGTTTGAACAGTACTGAGTTAACAGCAAGGGAATTGTCTGAACATTACTGAGTTAACAGCACGGGAATTGTCTGAACAGTACTGTATTGACCGCAGTTGATATATGTTTGAAAATGGACTGAAAGACAGGACATAACATATAGATATAGGAAGATGTGGTGTGAGTGCCAATGAGAGAACTCTCCATTCAAATAACTTAAAAAATCAAAGTACTGAAGTACTGAACATCGGATGACCGCAGGTTCTTGTGGATGGTCAAAAGCGCATGTCACAGAAACAGATCACATGCATCTCTATATATACCTGAAACTTGGGTTAATTTACAGAGATATTTTTTTTCTGATAGAAGTTCGTGCTTGGATGATGAATAAATGACAGGAAATTCAACCTCACCGTAATAACTATTATATTGTAGTGCAAGAAATCAGTATACCTTGGACTATTATACTTATATAATAATAGTCGTAGAGAATACACTGGTTTGTTGTTATATATATTATTAATATTACGATTGCATGTATATATAATTTTCATCTATTTGTATATGATAATTCTATTCTACTATTATTATAGTGCAGTGCAAGTGCATGGTGGACACTCTTCTGTAAAAAAAATCAAAGCCTTAAAGGCTGTAAAAGCAATTGCTGCCATGTTAATGTTTTGGGGACTTTTATTTTTCATCTACATATATAAGAATAAACCTGACAGGACATGGTTGTCTAGTGAAAAGCAAGAAGGTTTTGACTTTATATCAATAAAAGACTTAAGCAGGAAATCATTTTTAATATGTTTTATATTTCACAAGGAGACAACAAGTTTACCAGGCTAAAGTTGGGGGTAATTATGGATTATCCCCTGGTAGTGTTTGTAACTGGGCAATAATTACTTTTATTTATTTAATTTTAACAATTTTCATAATTAATTTAAATTAACCATTCAGTTAAAACATTTCACCTTTCGAGACGCTAATGTTGAAAAATGGGACAGAAATAAAATAACTTACAAGACATAAACATGTAAAAAATAAATATATATTTCAGCTTACTAAAAATATTTTCATAGTGTTACTTAGTCCCACACATAATTGTTCATTTGATATGTGTCATCCTCATGCGATACGAGAAGTTAATATTCATGTCGCTAAATAGTCTTCTTGTCGCTTAATTTATTCTTCTTGTCCGTTCTTGACGCTTCTTGTCGCTAAAATTCTTCTTGTCGTTATTAGTGAGACCGATATTTTTAGATTACAGGTGGTCATTTACACTACACGTATAACCTGTGTAGTGATTTTTATTTTACGATAAATTTATGAATGAACGATAAGTTTATGAATGAACAAGAGCACTTGGCCTCTTTCTGAAACACCAATTGAACATATAAAATCGTATTTATTCAGATATAATTCAGTCAAATTTTCACCACTAAATCAACAACTGAAATGATTCCTTATTTTGTTGAAACATCGTACAACCGGAGAACAGAAATCGCAGGTATGAAAATGCACTTTTTTCACTGGTGTTGAAAACCCAAAACTAATTTGACTATAATTTATGAATGACGGAAATTTAAGCGATAACAATACATCGGAGTGACCTCAAGGTCATCCTCTGTAATTAAACCATTATAGGTCAATGTACGGCCTTTAACACATATTGTTAAGACTTTTCAAATGATTTTAAAATCAGAACAACCGTGTCAGACTTAAATTTATTTACTAGTGGTTTCATTCAGTCGATGTTATAAGTTCGTAAGATTCAGATCATGCAAGATAAAACTTGACTACACCAAAACTATTATTATGACAACATAATACAACAATGCCTCGACCATTCATATATAGCTTGAATGAATGAATGAATACGAACGAACGAACGAACGAACGAATTAAATTAACTAATTAGAGTGCAAACTGAATATATACAATGTAATGTACATAATATATAACATGCAACTTAAACGAACTCACAAAAAAGTAAGATCCGTTTCGTTATTTGCCTTTCACCTTACCCAGTATCAGCTTATTAAATACGTGCACGTCCCATGCATGTATATACTAGCCCACTCTATTTTATCAAATGTGATAGAGCGGCTCGAAGCATATCTACTAGACAAAGAAACCGTGAAACAAAGGACAAACGATTATTTGATTAAACCCAGACACTATATTCAGCCTAATTGCACCTAGTTTTATCATCTAGCGCGCAAAATATCCATCAAATTTGATTACTGTTTGATTTAATTGATCACAATTTCATTGTCACCAGGAGAGACATTTCTCTCAATCATATAATCTCATTTCTTCAATTAGCATCAAGAAAATGCAGAATTTAAGGACGGAAGGAAGGGTGTAAAGTTCAAGTACCAATTACACAAATAAGCTGTCATAAATTAACCACCATTGGCACAATTAAATGGACAGTTTGATTCACGGATGAGTTCATTCTTAGAATTTAATAAAATAAGAAAATAATGCATCTGCATCCAGAAGTTTCAAAGATAGGAGAGACAGAATAAAAAAGGAAGCATGCAAGAATTAAAAATATATACAGAGTGAGAAGTGAGAAAAATGTTCACATGTAAGCAAATTCAGAATTGTAGTTTTGAGGAAAATTATTTCTGACTAGCTGGACCATGTATCGTCCGTTGATGTCTGTCTTATATATGGGTTGTTTTTTGAGCTGAAGGACCAATTACAAGCAAAACGGGAACGATGGAATATATTGCTATCACATTCTTTACAAGTGTGGGCTTCATTATACAAACTCCTCAATAAGTATATTATCTTTGTTCACATATACATATATATAAACCTTACGTTAGCACAAACAAAAACTTAATTCTCACTAGCCCTCAATTTTTCGAATCATTCTTTCACTTTCAACATTCAACAAGATGGCGCGTCACTAGGTTATTTCATTTTGCGCAAATATCTTAGACGCTGAGCTTATGCCGTAACCCGTGACCTTCAAATATTAAGAAGAGTTTCTTTGAGTCCAATCCGTTCTATCAATCGAATCGAATGAACACTTTCATGATTTCAGGTTCTCGTTTGAGATGTGAGATACCAATATCATATAAAGAAAGCGAAAGTGCGTCGCTGATAATATAGGAGACAAGAATATATATATATATAGAACAAAGCTTTCGTTTGTGGTATAAGTTTGAAGGACTTAATAGTGTATGTTTTTTCTGTTGAATTTCTGCGGAATTTGCGCACTCTGACAGCTAAGGAAACCCCACCTTCTCTCGACTAGTTTTTTTTTCGCAAACATAGTCCCTAAACTTGATAGATCTATTCAATATATAGGTAAACTAACTACCTTGAAGTTTAAACGTCTGTCGAATTTACACCTTGTGTGAATAATTTATACCAATTTAACACTGCAGAGGGATTTTAAATCTTTCGCATGTAATTATTATAAAAAAGAATCTTTTAGATTATGTAATAATTTATGCAAACATTGTGCGTTTTTGTGTGTATAAAATTGAATATAAAAAAATTAATTTAACATAAACCCACTACGATGTCACTATAAGGACCAGCACGGGGAACGAAAGATGAAGGATTAGAATATAGTTCTATGATGGCTACAGAAAAGATATCATGCATTGTTTTACATTTGTCAAGTCGGCACTTTTTAAAGCACGCTCATTGTCAAAAGCCGTACTTGAGGGAAAACGGTACTATTTATTCTGCCATAGGCGACAATGTTAACATTTTCTAAATTTACCACTTTTTAAGATAAAAACCTGGATAAAACAGTTATATGTTGTGTTAGTACTTTATTACTCTGTTTTAAAAATTAAAGCCAAATAGTATCATGACCAACTTCCAACGGAGCTTGTTTATGTTATCCATGCCCACCGTCATTTTGCACCAAATTTATGAAATTTTGCAAGTCTTTTCGAATAATTCTCTAGAAAATATTTCAATAGGTTTTAAAATTTATATTGTAAATATACACACTGCAGTTATTCATAGATAAATAAAAAATATATTGTACCCTTACGTCCAATCACAGCGCTCCTAATTTGACTTCCTTCATCTGCCTTGGGTACACAAAAGGCCAACCTAATGCTGGGAAAATTAAATACTACCGTTTTCCCTTGATTATTTCCATTTCATTTGGAGAGATGACTCATTGGAAACTTTACATGTCTCGTTTGCAATTAGACCATACCTTCTTATGTTTACATAATATAAATATAAGGAGGTTGGTATATGATTGCCAATGAGACAACCATCCACCAAAATTCAAATGAAGTGAATGTAATCAGGTATAGGCAACCGTACGACCGTCAACACTGAGAAGAACCCATGCCGTTTTAAGTCGACTATAAAAGGACCCGAAATGAATAATATGAAACAATTCAATTGAAAAAACTAACGGTCTAATTTATAACAAAAAAAAAATTATGAGAAACAAATATGACAGACATAAAACAACGACAACTACTACATGCTTATGGTATGGGACAGGAACATATAGAATGGCAGGGTTAAAAAAAAATGAGCGCGTTAACCTGGAACAGTGGTGTGCTAGTACAACATAAGAACAAACTATAAAATTAGTTGAAGAAAGTGGCTTTACCTATCAAATCAATGCAAACAGAAAAACCATCAAATAAAAGCACAGACCGAACCGAAAGTGGCAGGGTATTTATCCATCCCTCATCCTTTACAACACACAAGACACTAAGTACAGATCTGAGAGTACTCGCAATTATTGACAGGTATCTAAGACTAAATTTCAATCAATAAACATCCAACATCCAAGCATGGATTTAGTTTAAAAACGTCATTAACAGTTAAAAAAAAACCATGACCTTGTGCAATGCCAAAATAATGGTATCGACACATTGTAGTTCCATGAACTAACATATATGTGTATAACAAAACTATAAGGTTTTAATTTACGGATAATAAAATCAATATTAATACCAATACACACAATAATCAAAGATTTGTATTTAGTGTGTTGAATTGATAAACTTTTAGAAACAGAATCGTATCTAAATTTCCGGGCTCGGTTAACAACATCACCGTTAAATTTAGGATGTGCTATTCCGTTTGAAATAAGTTTTCTACTAGTACAGCTAAGCTTGCATACCAAATCTTCGTAGTCACAGTATAGAATAATTTAGTAAATGTTTTTATTTTTTTGTGGTAAAGAAATCCATGATTTTATAAAATTATAATTTACTAATATGAATACATAGTTCTCTAATTTTTGTGCTATTTTCACATTTCCTGACCGGTGTGAGAAAAATATTTCTCCTCACTAGTGAAAAATCTGTTCTCGGCAAATGATTAGTCGAAATTTGATTATGACGTCAAAATGTTTTGTTTTCTTCTCAATTTTCCTATTGTGACGTCATGAAAAAAGGCGACCTTGCCTGATGACGTCGCATATAAAGAGCACAATTTTCTGAAAATCTTTGAAAAAGAACGATAAAAAGCATTAGAGAAACAGATTCCGACACTATAACTCGTGTATTACGATATTTCTCCACTCTCGACAGTTAAATTTTATTATTTAAAGGGCTCGGCAAGCCTCGCGCTTTAAATAAAAAATTTAACTGTCTCGAGTGGAGAAATATCGTAATACACTTGTTGCAGTGTGAGAATCTATATATCACACTCATTTAAATCATAAACGTCACTACATACACGTGCATATAACGAATATAAAAACCGTAAGACGGAATCCAAAGGAATGGTTAAGATCACCGTCCTAAAAAAAGGATATTAACACTGCTTTAAACACATCCACCAGAAAGGGATATGGAATAATATAAGACCTTGTTTGTTGTTTTAAAGAGGGCGATACAGAACAGAATTTAATTATATTTATAGAAATGGGTGAAAATTCTATAACGTTTAAACGATCTATAAATTTAAGTTTTGCATATGCAATGATATACTGTAAAGTTTTTTTCTATATATGATTTGGTGACCTCCCACCCTGTCATCAGTCGAATTGTAAGGGGAATACATTATCAGTTGAATTATTAAAACTTCTCCGTTAGGATATGATTTAAAAAAAAAAAGCTAAATTAACGAAAAAAAAGATAAATTAACGAAAAAAAAGATATGACTAAAACGCCAGTGATCAATAGCAGATGTATTTTATTTACATCATACTAAAGTGTGATTGTTCGAATTTCATAACCTTCTGATCCAAATGTTTTGTGATCCCAAGTGTAAATGATAAATGTTATTAGATCTATGTTTACCCTACTTTGAGTTTCTTGTAAATTGGTATGCCTTTGTTAACCCACTGACTGGTTATTTCAATAGTGTTTAAGATTGCTTAAATCCTAGTTTATAATTGAAAGTTAACATATAATGACACCCGTTATGCCGTCTTCATATAAGCTCCCACGTGTATAACATTTTTTTCATCTACTCGATTATGTTTTGATGTGCCATCATTTTGATTTATGTAATTTAAATTAAGTGTTATTTTATATGATACGATCTTTTTCAATTTGAATAAATTATATTGGATTTCCGATTTTTTTCAAATGAACTAATAACGTCCTTTAAGTTTGAAAATGAACATTTATCATATGTCTCATTAAAGAGAGTTTTATACATTGAGAGGGTAAATACATTTATTTGCTTTTCTTAAACATTTCAAATCAATTAACAATAGCAGTTCATCATAGAGAAATATTTTCTTCTGTAAATTTTGGAAAATTTATATTCATTTGAATGTACTTGTAATGTTATTTTTCTTATTCATTGACAAATAAAATGTGTTTGCGATACAAAGATTTGAGGTTTGCGGGGATCGAACTAGACTTTTTTAATAATGCATCCATTTTACGGATATTGAAACGGAACTGAAACATTAGCGTGTTAATTTTCACAACAGTTGACTATAATGAGTAGTGTGTCATAAATATGAGTGGCATAATGTATGCAGCTCTTTCATAGGCATATCAAAAATTAGTCACACAGTAGTTCTTACAGTCATGATACCGTTTTACAAGAAAGATATACATTGTTAGAATGCTGAAAATATGTCATTTGATGTGTTTTGTCATTTGATTTTTGCCATGATTAGGGACTTTCCGATTTGATTTTCCTCTGAGTTCAGTATCTTTGTGATTTTACTTTTTGATGATAAAGTACACAAATTTATCAAGGAATAAATGTATTAATGGAAATGATCTACAATTACATGAAGAAGAAATGTTTTCCTTTCAATTATTATAAAAATTTTGTCTGTCGTTGATAAAGATTTAGGAGAACTTAATGGTAAATGCATCCTTTCTTAATTTAAAAAGGGTGTTTTACACAAACTAAAAGGTTAAAACTATACAAGTGAAAACATGTTAATTTCACAATTGGAAAAAGAGAATATCTGTTCAAATTCGGGCTTGAAAATAGATTTATATTTTATAAATAAATAACCGTATCAGTACATTTTTGTAATTGTATCAAATGACACTTGTAAGTGTTACAGTCGCCAGTTGAATTAGAGTTACCTCCCGTTGAATGTCGTTAGACTAAACTAACTTTTTATTTAATTTCTTCGAATTCTATCCTTTATTGTGTCGTTTAAATGATTTCTATTTAATTACTCGTTTAGTTAGTTTAAATCATTTCTAAGATTACAATGGACGATGCTACTAGATAACAAGGGACGATGCTGTTAGAAAACAAGGCACGATGTTGTAAATGAATAAGAGACAATGCTAGACATCAAAGGACAATGCTGTTAGATGACAAGGGACGATGCTGTTAGAGAACAAGGGACGATGCTGTCAGACTACAAGGGACGATGCTATTAGAGAACAAGGGACGATGCTGTTAGAGAACAACGGACGATGCTGTTAGAGAACAAGGGACGATGCTGTTAGATGACAATGGACGATGATGTAAGAGAACAAGGGACGATGCTGTTAGAGAACAAGGGACGATACTGTTAAACAACAATGCACGATGTATGTTACATAACAAGGGACGTTGCAGTTAGACTATAAGGGGGGAGCTGTTATAAACAAGGGAAAATGCTGTTAGACAACAAGGGACGATGCTGTTAGACAACAAGGAACGATGATGTTAGAGAACAAGGGACGATGCTGTTAGATGACAAGGGACGATGCTGTTAGAGAACCAGGGACGATGCTGTTAGACAACAAGGGACGATTCTGTTAGAGAACAAGGGACGATGATATTAGAGAACAAGGGAGGATGCTGTTAGAGAACAAGGGACGATGCTGTTAGAGAACAAGGGTCGATGCTGTTAGAAAACAGGGGACGATGCTGTTAGATGACAAGGGATGGTGCTGTTAGAGAAAAGGCGACAGTGCTATCAGACAACGGACAATGCTGTTACACAACAAAGAAAGATGATTTTTCCCAAGATGTTATACAACAAAGGACACGTAAGTTAGACGAATACAAACAACAGTGAAGGTAGTTACAATACCCTAAGAGTATAAAGAAAGACCCTTTAATTCAATAAAGAATATGCCGGGATGATACTATTATGCTTATATAACAAGGCGATAGGAAGCTTTTGGATAACCAGAAACGATGCTGCTAGACAACAAACAGGACATTTTTGGTCGCAAGAAATGGTGATGTTTCTAGGCAATACAGACTATAAATGTTGCTAGACAATCAGGAATGATGTTTGAATACAAGAGCACGATTCTGTTAGACAACAATGAACGATGCTTCAATAAAAGAGGGCGATGAAGTTAGACAATAATGAACGATGCTTTAATGGAAGAGGGCGATGAAGTTATACAACAATAAAACTTGCTTCAATGGAAGAGGGCGATGAAGTTAGACAATAATGGAAACAACATCTGATAAACAAATTTAATAATACTTTTAGATATTTGGATGATATTTTGGCTCTCAATAATGACGACTTCAGTATGTATATTAAAGAAATTTATCCTGTTGAACTTACTTTAAATAAAGCTAATACTAACAATGACCACTGCCCTTTCCTCGATCTTGATATCTATATCACTAACGGAAAGCTGAATACTAAAATTTATAATAAAAGAGACGATTTTTCATTTCCTATCGTTAATTATCCATTTTTAGATGGTGACGTTCCTTTGTCACCATCTTACAGTGTTTATATATCCCAACTTGTACGATTCGCTCGTGTATGTAACAATGTTTTAGATTTTAACGAGAGAAATGTATGCATTACTGAAAAATTATTACACCAGGGATTTCGATATCACAAACTAGTCAAAACATTTACTATATTTTATCATCGGTATAAGGACATCATTCGTAAATATAGCTCAACATGCAGACTTCTCATACGTTCAGGTATTTCACATCCAATTTTTTATGGAAATATTCTTTATAAAGCACAAAGGTGTCAGTATTCACCTCAAAAACAAACAAAACCTTTGAATAGACTTATTAAGAAGGGATATAGTTACGATAATGTTGTCAGGTCATTAAAGATTGCATATTTTGGCGTTAATATTGATTGACTTATAGGGTCTTTGCATCGGAACTAAATACATTTATTCAAAAACCAGTTGTTGGCATGACACGGGTTATGTTCTTCTCATATATGTTATGATGGTATGATACTAAACCCCTAACGGCAAGGATTGTGCCTGATGTTCATATGATGAAATCATAATCTTTCAGTCAGTTTAATTGAAGTCTGGAGCTGGCATGTCAGTTAACTGCTAGTAGTCTGTTGTTATTTATGTATTATTGTCATTTTGTTTATTTTCTTTGGTTACATCTTCTGACATTAGACTCGGACTTCTTTTGAACTAAATTTTAATGTGCGTATTGGTATGCGTTTACTTTTCTACATTGGCTAGAGGTATAGGGGGAGGGTTGAGATCTCCCAAACATGTTTAACCCCGCCGCATTTTTTCGCCTGTCCCAAGTCAGGAGCCTCTGGCCTTTGTTAGTCTTGTATTATTTTAATTTTAGTTTCTTGTGTACAATTTGGAAATTAGTATGGCGTCCATTATCACTGAACTAGTATATATTTGTTTAGGGGCCAGCTGAAGGACGCCTCCGGCTGCGGGAATTCTCGCTACATTGAAGACCTGTTGGTGACCTTCTGCTGTTGTTTTTTCTATGGTCGGGTTGTTGTCTCTTTGGCACATTCCCCATTTCCATTTTCAATTTTATTTAATGGAAGTGAGCGATGCAGTTAGACAATAATGGACGATGCTTCAATGGAAGAGCACGATTCTGTTAGAAAACAATGACCGACGCTTCAATAGTAGAGGGCGATGAAGTTAGACAATAATGGACGATGCTTCAATAGAAGAGGGCTATGAAGTAAGACAATAATGAACGATGCTTCAATGGAAGAGCACGATTATATTAGAAAACAATGAACGATGCTTCAATAGAAGAAGGCGATGAAGTTAGACAATAATGGACGATGCTTCAATAAAAGAGGGCGATGATGTTAGACAATAATGAACGATGCTTAAATGGAAGAGGGCGATGAAGTTAGACAATAATAGACGATGCGTCAATGGAAGAGGGCGATGACGTTAAACAATACTGAACGATGCTTCAATGGAAGAGGGCGATGAAGTTAGACAAAAATTGACGATGCATCAAAAGGAGAGGGCGATTAAGTTAGACTACTATGAACGATGCTTCAATACAAGAGAGCGATGAAGTTACACAATAATGGACGATGCTTCAATGGAAGAGCACGATTCTGTCAGACAACAATAAACGACGCTTCAATAGAAGAGGGCGATGAAGTGAGACAATAATGAACGATGATTTAATGGAAGAGGGCGATGAAGTTTGACAATAATGAACGATGCTTTAATGGAAGAGGGCGATGAAGTTAGGCAATAATGGACGATGCTTTAATGGAAAAGGGCGATGACGTAAGACAATAATGGACGATGCTTCAATGGAAGAGCACGATTCTGTTAGACAACAATGAACGATGCTTCAATGGAAGAGGGCGATGAAGTTATACAACAATAAACATTGCTTCAATTAAAGAGGGCGATGAAGTTAGACAACAATAAACATTGCTTCAATGGAAGAGGGCGATCAAGTTAGACAATAAGGGGCGATGCATAATGGAAAATAGCGATGAAGTTAGACAATAATGGACGATGCTTCAATTGAAGAGCACGATTATGTTAGACAACAATAAACGATGCTTCAATAGAAGAGAGCGATGAAGTAAGACAATAATGAACGATTCTTCAATGGAAGAGGGCGATGAAGATAGACAATAATGGACGATGCTTCAATAAAAGAGGGCGATGAAGTTAGACAATAATGGACGATGCTTCGATAGAAGAGGGCGATGAAGTTAAACAATAATGGACGATGCTTCAATACAAGAGCACGATTCTGTAAGACAACAATGAACGCTGCTTCAATAAAAGAGGCGACGAAGTTAGACAATAATGAACGATGCTTCAATAGAAGAGGGCGATGAAGTTAAACAATAATGGACGATGCTTCAATGGAAGAGGATGATGAAGTAAGACAATAATGAATGATGCTTCAATGGAAGAGGGCGATGAAGTTAGACAATTATGGACGATGCTTTAATAGAAGAGGACGATGAAGTAAGACAATAATGGACGATGCTTCAATGGAAGAGGGCGATGTCAAAGTTAGACAATAATGGACGATACTTCAATAGAAGAGAGCGATGTCAAAGTTAGACAATAATGGACGATGCTTCAATAGAAGAGGGCGATGAAGTTAGACAATAATGGACGATGCTTCAATAGAAGAGGGCGATGAAGTAAGACAATAATGAATGATGCTTCAATGGAAGAGGGCGATGAAGTTAGACAATAATGGACGATGATTTAATGGAAGAGGGCGATGAAGATTGACAATAATGAACGATGCTTTAATGGAAGAGGGCGATGAAGTTAGGCAATAATGAACGATGCTTCAATGGAAGAGGGCGATGAAGTTATACAACAATAAACATTGCTTCAATTAAAGAGGGCGATGAAGTTAGACAACAATAAACATTGCTTCAATGGAAGAGGGCGATCAAGTTAGACAATAAGGGGCGATGCATAATGGAAAATAGCGATGAAGTTAAACAATAATGGACGATGCTTCAATCGAAGAGCACGATTATGTTAGACAACAATAAACGATGCTTCAATAGAAGAGAGCGATGAAGTAAGACAATAATGAACGATTCTTCAATGGAAGAGGGCGATGAAGATAGACAATAATGGACGATGCTTCAATAAAAGAGGGCGATGAAGTTAGACAATAATGGACGATGCTTCGATAGAAGAGGGCGATGAAGTTAAACAATAATGGACGATGCTTCAATACAAGAGCACGATTCTGTAAGACAACAATGAACGCTGCTTCAATAAAAGAGGCGACGAAGTTAGACAATAATGAACGATGCTTCAATAGAAGAGGGCGATGAAGTTAAACAATAATGGACGATGCTTCAATGGAAGAGGATGATGAAGTAAGACAACAATGAACGATGCTTCAATGGAAGAGGGCGATGAAGTTATACAACAATAAACATTGCTTCAATTAAAGAGGGCGATGAAGTTAGACAACAATAAACATTGCTTCAATGGAAGAGGGCGATCAAGTTAGACAATAAGGGGCGATGCATAATGGAAAATAGCGATGAAGTTAGACAATAATGGACGATGCTTCAATAAAAGAGGGCGATGAAGTTAGACAATAATGGACGATGCTTCGATAGAAGAGGGCGATGAAGTTAAACAATAATGGACGATGCTTCAATACAAGAGCACGATTCTGTAAGACAACAATGAACGCTGCTTCAATAAAAGAGGCGACGAAGTTAGACAATAATGAACGATGCTTCAATAGAAGAGGGCGATGAAGTTAAACAATAATGGACGATGCTTCAATGGAAGAGGATGATGAAGTAAGACAATAATGAATGATGCTTCAATGGAAGAGGGCGATGAAGTTAGACAATTATGAACGATGCTTTAATAGAAGAGGACGATGAAGTAAGACAATAATGGACGATGCTTCAATGGAAGAGGGCGATGAAGTTAGACAATAATAGACGATACTTCAATAGAAGAGGGCGATGAAGTTAGACAATAATAGACGATACTTCAATAGAAGAGGGCGATGTCAAAGTTAGACAATTATGAACGATGCTTTAATAGAAGAGGGCGATGAAGTAAGACAATAATGGACGATGCTTCAATAGAAGAGGGCGATGAAGTTAGACAATAATAGACGATACTTCAATAGAAGAGGGCGATGTCAAAGTTAGACAATAATGGACGATGCTTCAATAGAAGAGGGCGATGAAGTTAGACAATAATGGACGATGCTTCAATAGAAGAGGGCGATGAAGTAAGACAATAATGAATGATGCTTCAATGGAAGAGGGCGATGAAGTTAGACAATAATGGACGATGCTTTAATAGAAGAGGGGATGCAGTTAGACAATAATGGACGATGCTTCAATAGAAGAGGGCGATGAAGTTAGACAATAATGGACGATACTTCAATAGAAGAGGGCGATGTCAAAGTTAGACAATAATGGACGATGCTTCAATAGAAGAGGGCGATGAAGTTAGACAATAATGGACGATGCTTCAATAGAAGAGGGCGATGAAGTAAGACAATAATGAATGATGCTTCAATGGAAGAGGGCGGTGAAGTTAGACAATAATGGACGATGCTTTAATAGAAGAGGGGATGCAGTTAGACAATAATGGACGATGCTTCAATGGAAGAGGATGATGTTCTTATACCATTATGGACGATGCTTCAATCGAAGAGGGCGATGAAGTTAGACACCAATGGACGATGCTTCAATGCAAGAAGACAATGTTTGCAGACAATAATAGACGATGATTCAATGGAAGTAGGCGATGAAGTTAGACAAAAATGGACGATGCTTCAATGCAATCTTATTTAACAGAAGATGGAAGTGTATGCCAATCATTCCTGTAGATCTATTCCTTGCAGAACATGCCTATTGCATAAAGTGTAAATTTGCTGCCGTCCTTTACATGTACAGTCTGTTATCATGTTACTCCAATTTGATTTGAATGTGCAAACACATTTCACGTTTAATGGATTAAAACTTTCAGTATTACGTTTTACTATAAATGCAGACCAAATTATGTCCTAAAGTTTCTTTATACAATATAGCAAATCCGACCTTCAGGACGTTGAGCTTATTTAGTCAAAATAATCGCGACTTTTGATTAAGCCAATTAGGATTTAAATCGAAAGGGATTATGAGCAGTTTTGATTTATAATCGGGTGACTGTCTTTTGTCTAATCCCACAATTCACGAGGAGTTAACGTGTGAAAGTCCCTCTGAATTCTCGGCGGGAAGGGAATTTATTTAATAGTAAATTATCAAGTGTTTATTGTAGAATATCAATAAGTTTAACGTAATCAGATCAAAAGCTTATAGGCCATATTTTATAGGATTTAATTATCTTCATAATGTTCTAAAATAGAATTATGGGTATACAAAGATAAAATGGGTTTGGGACGACTGCTTTAATTGATTGATTGATGATTGCCTCACAATCTCTAACGTTTCCGATATGGACCACATAACAGGTATCTCTTTATTGTCCATGAAAATTACTGTATACAGCTCAAAAGATTTACTCCGTTGATTTGTTGGTGACTATTGGATGTTGCAATAGCAAGTTAAGTGATATTTGTTTACCGTCTATTTGGTTTTATTTATAGATGAAGTTTTGTTGTTTATATTTTTTCGTTTAATTTTGTCTTTTTGATCGATATTTAACAATACTTTAATTATAAACTGCTTAGCTAGAGGATACAGCAAATTCACTGCTTGGAAACTATTTTGATACGGTTTATTTTCACTGCGACGAAATATCGTGTTGTTGCAGACAGGAATTAAGCAAAAGATGCATTCAATAGCCTCAAGACTAAACGGAAACCCAACGGGACCGTCTGTCAGCTATTCATCAGGACAGTCAAAATCGTCTGTCAAATACTCATCATGACAGTCAAGAGCAGTCTATTATTCAACAGAACATTCAAAACCGTATGAGAACTACACAACAAAACAATCAACATGTATGTCAGCTACTCAACAGAGCAGTCAAAACCGTCCGTCAGCTACTCAACAGAGCAGTAAAAACCGTCCGTCAGCTACTCAACAGAGCAGTCAAAACCGTCCGTCAGCTACTCAACAGAGCAGTCAAAACCGTCCGTCAGCTACTCAACAGAGCAGTCAAAACCGTCCGTCAGCTACTCAACAGAGCAGTCAAACCCGTCCGTCAGCTACTCAACAGAGCAGTCAAAACCGTCCGTCACCTACTCAACAGAGTAGTCAAAACCGTCCGTCACCTACTCAACAGAGCAGTCAAAACCGTCCGTCACCTACTCAACAGAGCAGTCAGAACCATCCGTCACCTACTCAACAGAGCAGTCAAAACCGTCCGTCACCTACTCAACACTATAGTCAAAACCGAATGTCATCTTATTTCACGACAGTCAAAACCGAATGTCACTTCTCAACACAATGATCGAAACCGAATGTTAACTTCTCAACACGATAGTCAAAACCGAATGTCAACTTCTCAACACGACAGTCAAAACCGAATGTCAACTTCTCAACACGACAGTCAAAACCGAATGGCAACTTCTCAACACGACAGTTAAAACCGTATCTCAACCACTCAACAGAACAGTCAAAGCCGTATCTCGGCTGCTCAACAGGACAATCAAAACCGCCCGTCACTTACTCAACAGGACAGTTAAAACCGTCTCACTCATCCATACCGTCAAAATCGTCTGTCAACTATTCAACAGGACAGTCAAAATCAACTACTCATTATGATAGTCAAAACCGTCTGTCCACTACTCAATAAGACTGGCAAACCCGTTTGTCAACCTCTCAACAAGGCAGTCAAAACGGCTGTCAACTAACTAAAAGGACAATCAAAACCGTCGCTCTTATATTCAGCATGACAGTCAAAACCGTCTGTCAATTACTCAACAAGACCGTGAAAACCGTTTACCAACTGCTCAATAAGACCGCCAAAACGTTTGTCAACCACGCAACAAGACGGTCAAATCTGATTGTCAACTATTCAACAGGACAATGAAAGCCAACTACTAACTAGCTAGGATAGACAAAACCGGATGTCCACTTCTCAATAAGATCATCAAAACCGTTAGTCAACCACTCAACAAGGCAGCCAAAAACGACTGTCAACTACACAACAGGACAGTTAAAACCAACTACTCACTATGGTAATCAACTTATACTCAATGTATATATTCTCACAATGGTATTATGTTTTACCCATATAATTCTAATACCACCTCCTACAAACTCTGGATGAAATGAAACTCAAGCTTTGGCCTAAAAGCACTTGAAACACATCATTTATATCATATTTGAAAAGCAGATGTTATAATAGTTGAGTTTCCTATCTTATTCAATTCAACATAAAATGAACAATATGAATAAACAGACAACTTACTTTTTGCGAATATTTTCATCAAATGCTTCAATCACAACGGAGTGTTTGCGTCTGCATGTGGATGGTTTTTGATTTCAGAAAAGAATTTAATTACTATTATAAGTTTGAATAGATTTGATAAATACTTGAAATATACAATATTATGTTACCAACGATACTATAGGATACACGACACCAACTCATGTGCATCAAGCCTGCACCAATAGGATACACAATGTATGTAAACTGCACTGTCATTCGTATCTTGAGGTTTACTTTTTTAATGAGGCTCCAGATTTTAATTCGATTTTCATTTACGTACACTTGCATAATTTAATTTTTGATAGCCTTTTCCTCTATTTTTTCAATTACATTATTCAATTCAATAATCGATTTATGATTGCGATAGATTGATTGATCGATTAGATCGAATGATTGATTGATTGATTGGTAAATTCACGTGTTGGCCGTTTGTCGATCCAGAGTAAAGTCACTCTAACGATTGCATCAATGTAAATAAAAATATGAAGAATACCTGGGAGACTTTACGTTGACCTTGGGACTGATTAAAATAAGCTTCCTTTCATTTTGAAAATAAGATTTTTCGATCGAGAGTTTATGGACTTTGGTTTTCCCGTTTGAATGGTTTGACACTAGTTTTCATTGGTACTCATACCACATCTTCCTATATCTATTTAACTGTCAGATTTAAGTCAATTTTTCACATGGCACGCATTAGCTTTTGAATTGTTCAATCAATTTTACCAATAGAAGTAAGGGTGATGAATACATGTAAGCTCCGTTTGATTTTGACGATAAGGATTTGCATTTCCAGAGTTAAGACTTTCCATAATAAAATTTAAGGCAATGTTTATACATGCAGGACTTTTCTTCTGGATGTTGTCCTGCACTGTCTGTCTTCAGATTAAACGCCTGTTATGTCCTTGCAATGTCGACTTGTTGTCAGGTACGGCTATCATGTTTAAACCAATTTATTGGCCACTGGTTTATTTTTAAGTACCGATAAAGTGAGAAGTATGATATAAAACCCTGAAAAAGCAACCCGATAAGACAATAAAACTAAATATAACGACACCTAAAGGTGTGTTTCGTAGATATCGTTTTGACCCTCTTTAAGTTTAATTTCTATACTGACAACATTTTAATGATGTCGGATATTACTTTTCATAATTGTGTGTTTTTCATTGACGAATCATAGTATCCATTACGTAACACATATCTTATAACTTCATTTATTCGTTTACACAAAGGTTTGCATGAAAAGTTCACATTAAAAGTGAATATATCAGACAGTATTTATCGCTCGATTAAATCTTTAAATTGTTCAAAATAAAAAGTGTTCTTCAATAAAATGTATAATTTCTTTCATGATTGCGTGCCTGTTTAAAAGATGGGATAATTTTCCTCCCAAAACTCTTGAAAAGAGTTCATGCATTATTACATATTTGCCAGCTGCGGGTATGATATGTGGGAGGTAAGGCTTGTCATTATTCTCTTTAGAAGGACGAGAATTATGTCATTTATAATAATACTAAATGAGGGACTTTTTTGTCTTTTGCCGCTAAAAGTATGAAATTAAAAGATGTGGTATGAGTGCCGATGAAACAACTCGCCGTCCAAATAAAAATGTTTAAAAAGTTTACAATAATAAGAAGTACGGCCTTCAACACAGATTCACACCGAATAGCCAGCTATGAAATGTCCCATAATGAACAGCTTATAGCAATTCAAACACAAAAACCAACGGTCTAATCAATATGAAAATGGGAAAAGAGAAACACTTATGAACAACAAACGACAATAACTAAGCAACAGGCTCCTGACTTGGGTAATGGACAGTCAAAGAAGAAATGACTTGTTTGCTTGTTTAGTTTTATTTTATTTTGTTATTTGTATTTTTTTTAAATTAAAATTTTGTTTTAATAGGCTTTCTTGAAATGATTACATGCTTTAATGTTCTAGTCCTTATGTTCGAAAAATTGATGGGAAACGATGATAGTCCGTCGGAAGGAGAAGACAAATGGCTGACCCGTGTTAAGAGAGAGCCATATCTCTTGCACGTTAAAGACACCTTGTAGATTTCGAAAAAGAGCAGGCTAATGCCGCTTCAAGGCAGCACTCGTACCCGCAAAGCGGAAAGGGATGAATACAAGTTGCAAAACTTGTTTCCCAATCAACTATAAATAAATATGTTTATACTAATGATGAATGAGGCAACCGAAAAGGTACACCGTGTGCTCAGTATACGAACTGAGGAATATTTTATAATAATGTTTCTGATGGAGAAAAACATATGCCAATAACAAAAAGAAATATCTGATTGATTTACATTTGCTTTCATGTTTACAGAAAAAGTATCATTAATCAAAATACAATAACATTGAATAGAACAATACAGACTAGTGGGACATCCAGGGACAGCTAACCTTCCCGGGAAACCAAAGGTTATTAGCGGTATACTACTGTTACCTTTATTTATAAGTTGTGTTTGTATACGTGTTGATCAATCTTATGTTTTCTGTATCTTCAATTATAGCGATTTGTTGACTATACTGTTTTCATAACGTCATTATGTTCATTCTGGTTTCCGATTTTTTTCTTTGATGTTAACAAATATTGTGGCTTTTACATGAAGGTTCATTTTTACAACAACAAAAAAACGTAGCTCAAAAAAGATAGTCCTAAGGTAGATAATATTGTTGTAAAATCCTATCGTTATGTATATTCGTAGTCAATTGGCTGGCTAGAGACACATTCGACCCTTATTCATTTATGAATGCACGTTTATAAACTATTATTTTATAGTCCCACACCTGACGCTTTATCCCTGTCAACCTTACCCTGCGCTGCATGGTTACTATAGTCATGTCAGATTTAGATAAGATTCAGTTCACACTGGAGGTCAATTTATACTTAATACCCATCTTTAAGAAAGATACATAAATTACGTACACCTGAATTCGTCTTTTCTCGTTTTAACATTCCTTGACATTCATTTTACTTGCCCTGTCATTTGTCATATAAGTTTCAATCTCTATCTTATATTTCTTGTTCCTCCTGTAAATCAGAGGTTGTCGTTTATTACTTTATTTACTGTACACCATATTTGTTTTTTTTTGTTTTTTTACATAAATCAGACCGTTCGATTTCTAATTTGAATTGCTTACATTTTGTTATGGCACGATATTTTATATCTAGCTACATCTATATATGTATTCTGGTCTCATTGTTGATGTTTTCGGCGTTGTAATATTACTAACATCTACTTCATTTTGTCTCTGGTGGATATTATAGATCATATCTCATTGGCGACCAAACCATTTCTCCTCACTTTATATTGTTTGAATTCGGTCCAGATAAAAAGCAAAGATTCTATAGCCACCAGTTCATCAAAATACACTAAACAAACTCAGAGGCTGAAAGGGGGCCTACATCGCTAACCAGAATTGAACGATAAAACACAAGTTTGAATTGGTATTTGATCTCATTTTGTATCTTAGTTGATATATTGGATTTGTTTTGGTCATTTTTGTTATATCTAAGTTGATATATATTAGATTTGTTTTTGAGCTTACCATTGAAATCCTATAGTAGATATTCTTCATCCATGTAAAATGAAACCGACGACTTTTCATAAAAAAGCCTTCGAATATATTACTTTGCTTTAAGCGCAAAGGGTACAGAATTGAAAAGTATATGAGAATTTGATAGCATCTAGGTCTTCCATGATAGACTTCGAGCAAGCATTGTATCAGTGTAATGGGCAGAAGATTCCCATGATTTTAATCTATAAAATGATATCAACGTGAACTGGCCGTATAGTTGAATTCAATAGCTTCGATGATGAGTATGATCCGCTGCTGCAATAGTTTTGCCATCCTATCAATAATAAATGGGAATACATATACTACTACTTTAATGTATGTACCTAGTTATAGAAGTGTTGCAAAACATTATACTATAGAACCAGAGTCAAGTAATTTTGAAAGCCTTGATCCTCAGATCGTTTCACAATAACAGTTTTGTATATAGTTCCTGCTAAGTTTGACTGTCTAAAAAAAACAGGTCAAAATAGTTTACTCTGAACGACCGATAATTGCTTTTGTAATATTTTTGGTTTGGTGGTTTTTTTTATGAGAAAACGACGGGTGATGCATGTGAAGCAGGATCTGCCTACTCTCCCGGAGCACCTGAGATCCCACCTAGTTTTTTGTAGGGTTCGTGTTGCTCAGTCTTAAGTTGTCTATGTTGTTTCTTGTGTTCCATTATTTTTCTGTTTCAAGCGGTCTTTTTCATTTTTAGCCATGACGTTGTCAGTTTATTTTCGATTTATGAGTTTTTCTGTTCCTGTGGTATCTCGTCCCTCTTTCGTCAATGGACTTCGACGTGCTCGTTTGCTTCATGTCTGTCATATTTGTTTTAGTAGAATAGTTTTGTTTTATTTAAGCCGTCAGTTTTCTTGTTTGAACTCCACATTATTCGCTTCGGAGCCTTCGATTGCCGGCTATACGGCATCTCATTGTGGAAAAATGGCAATTGCTTACATCCACTTTTAAACTCTGGTGAATAGTTGTTTCATTGGCAATCATACCATATTTGGTGGGGTTTTTCTACGTAAAAGCACTAAAAAACAAATTGTACCGTAATAATGAGTGTACACAGTCACTGAATGTAAGCTCAAGGTACCAAACTTACTAAGAAATCTTAATCATTACTTATTATACCGGTATTTCCTTTTTTATGTTGTAACGTTACACTACTATTTCGGGCGAGAGTGATGTTTGACGCCTTTTTAAAAATGGTTTAAACCCGTCGCATTTGTTTTCACCTCTACAAGTCAGGAACATGTTATTCAGTGGTTGTCGTTTGTTCATGTAGTCAATAATTGTTTCTGGTTTCTAATTTTTTATAGAGATTATACCGTTGCTTTTCCTGCATGGTTAAATTGTTTTACACTAGTCATATTGGGGCCTTTATAACTTGTCGGTGAGAGCCGAGGCTCCGTGCTGAATGCTGAAAGTCTCAATATAATTGTTTATTTGTTTACATTTTGTGACTTTGATGGAGAGATGTCTCATTGGTATTTATACCACATCTTCTTATTTCTATATAATATACATATCAATGTTTAGCTACAATAATCATACTGGATTTGTAAGGCATTTTAAAAACGTAATAAAATTTTAATAATAAACAATAAAATAAAACAATAACAAATACAATATTGCACAAACTGGAAACTTTTGTTCCGCTGTCTCTTTAGAGTGTATCACCTAAAAGAATAAAAGAAAAAAACTAAGATGAAGAAACAAAAGAAAGAGGTTGCATTACACATGATCAGTTTCAATTTATGTTTATTTGAAATCAATGCCCGTCAACCATTGATCCCGACTCGTAAACACCACTTTATATGCTGTATTTTCTCTTACTATTTGAATTTAATACCAACTACATGTGTTTAATTAGCCAGGAAACAATTAAGGTGCTAATGGGGATATTGATTTATCATTATAATCTGAAAAATCTCAGATGCAAATGCATATAAGTATGTTTATGTTTTTTATGTTGATGTTGTTTGATGTTTCTAAATAGTAGGCAGTTAACTTGTATAGCATTTTGTATGACAAATATAATGTATATAAATGTCAAATGCAAGATGACAAAATAGAGACGATTCAAGAGACCCTTACGTTTCGTCGTTTTTTCAAACGCTCGACCTAGCTTACTCATGTTTTGCCATTCGAACGAGGGAGTTTTAAAAGCGCTACCGAACATTACAAATTTTCTTAATATGCTCTGAACTCTCAGTTGTATAGTTTATCCATGATATCTACACATCTACTAAGAATGAAAACACCTCAATTCAGTGCTAAGATACTTTCAGTGATTAACGTTTATTTTTTTTTACATTTCTTCTCGGGGACTATTAACTCGTGATTTATTCGAACATTTACTATTATAGACAAGATCATACTAGTGTTATCTGCCATTTTCATTATATGAATGCATTACTTTTAGCATTGAACAGATGTGTATTACCACGCCTTATAATATACTTTGTCAAACACATGATTATGCATCACCAACTAGTATGTCCTTTTGATGTCACGTGTAGCGATGAACGTCTAAGACAATCTGGTCTCTTGATTCATTTCTTGATAAATAGAATCAGAGAAGCGAAAAATCTAAACGACTTCTGGGATGATACAGTCCATTATAGCAATACACATGTGTCGGATTTTAAATTATATATAATTTACTAAACTTAACCATAAAATAATAACTTTACTGTCTATTTCTTAAAACCAACATTGATTAGATCAGTTTCATCGATTATTTGTGAATTTAATACCCATCCTTTCAAATGTTATAATGACATGGAATGATTCAGATATTTTGTCGTGCGTGTTGTAGATCATTTTCCTTAGTTTTCAGAAACTTATTTCGATTAGTATGCACGTATTCTTGATATTTGAAGTATAACGAAGATGCCTTTAAATATGCTTATATGAAGTCGAAGCAAGAAGAATATAATAGCTTACCGGAATTCGTCTGTTGATCTGTATACGGCATTGTAAAGTGGCTGCCAGCTGCTCCTATATTAATAAACAATACTTTATTAGTATTATTATTATATGAATATGAAGTAAACAGAAGCAAAAAATAAATTTCACCAAAAGATTGGCTACATTTAAAATACTATTGGTACCAGTTTTTCTGCACCAGATGCAAATTTCAACAATATATGTTTTCAGTATCGCTCCAGTTTACAGGAGTACTTAGAATTAAACAGGTTAAAAAAGCCAATGTTTGCTGGAAGTTATAATTCTAATATATAACCGATTTAGATTATATGCAACATACTTCCGTGAGTCAATTTTTAATAAAAGGGTGTATTTCACGTGTTTCGTATATTGTCTATATTGATTGATTATTAGTGTCCAATGGAAATATTTCATGGAGACAGAACGCTGTTTGTGTGTTATTAGTGCATTAAATACATATAAACATACCATAAGCAATCTTTCATAGTTGCATAGATGTTATCTATGAAAATGATTTTGGCAGATACTTTGAATTGGTTGTGAATCTCGCTGGTCTCGCTAGTCTCATGTAGAGTGGATTGTCGTAGTTCTTCTTTACATGTGATAATTCCACCATACGTCAGTAAAGATGATGTTATCATTATAAAGTTATTATTGATAAATAAAGTTCAATGACGAAGAAAATACAGAAAAAAAACCTGGTATATCATATACAAAAATATAGGTCTATCAAAAGTCATCTTTTATCTTCTTATTCATCACCTGAAATAGAATTAAATGAAAAACTAAATATGAAATATGTTTGTATTGATTTGTGTAAAATTTAAAAGTGATATTGTCAAAATGTGTAATTACGTTCGTTCGCCTTGATAAACATAAAAGGAAAATTTAGTAAAGACTTGAAAAAGTCACTTTCATTAAGATAGCGTGTCGATAAGGTTCAAACAGAGCCTCTAAGATCAAGGCAATATTAATTCTGTAGACATTCAAAACCAAATTTTACAGAATTAACTTTTGACGTTTAGCGTCAATAAACTTCAAAATGAAAAATTACTGTCCTTCGAGATTTTAATTTGAATATTGGCGTCAAATTGGGATTGGTCAATGTTTTCCCCATATTTGTTAAGAAAATAAACTACACAAGTATATCCCTAATATAAATACATCATGAAAAATTATTTGATTATTAATTACAAAGTCCTTCGTAAACCTGAATAAAAATCCGGTATATTATTTGTATAACAAAAAATGGAGAATTTTGTCTTATTCTATTCGAAGTACAATTCCTTAAAATAAAAATAAATTTTCTTTCATATCTATAGTGACCCTACAGTCTACTATCGTTAAAGAGGTCTGGCGTCGGTCAAAGTATTTTTTATATTTATCAATATTAAATCTTCATCTTTATGCCAATTAATAACTTTTGGGATAAAGTTAAAGATCAAACACAATGATAAAACACCGTTCATAAATGGATAAAAAAGAAACATTATTTTGTAGATGATGAGGATCGGTGCATTTTCTATAAATTTATCCATCATTAATATAAAATAAAACCTCGTTAAGATCGATTTGACTATGAAACATCGTTATTATCACTTCAACCCATGCCATTAAAATTTTCTTTTCATGCGAAAAGTGAATGGTTGCTATTTCTGGTCGTTCCTGTTTATCCAACTCCCAGTGTTAAAATCATTAGACATATTGTAGTAAAACTTGGGTCTCAGGATCTTTACTATCATCAAGTTTCCATAAATACGACGGTCGATACTCAATTTATAAAGCATAAAATCACAAAATTGGTTCGCTTATCAAAATGCCAAATGTTCGGCAGTTTAGAACAAATAAAGTTTGATATCGGACAATCTGTAGAAATTATTTTATATAATATTAAGTGATACGTCTTCTAAAGGTTCTGTGTGTTTCATCTATATATGAGGAAATCTGTTCAGGGGAGGCAAATATATATACATTTCCAATCGAAGATGCAAAATTAAAGAGGGAAAAAAGATAAACCCATTTTTTCAAATATCTCCATGGGAATACGTACAGTCATCGAAAAGTTTTAAGAAGTCGTAGTTGAATTTGATGCTAAAAAAGGATAGTATCATATAACAGATTATGATACAGGAGGCTAAAACTCGTCATGAAAACAACTCCTTCTAATCGAAAATGACCTATAAGTTTACCTATCATCAGCTTTTTGTCATATTGATACTGGTACATATCGGCTGAGCGTAGGGAACGAGTTTTATAATCTGTTTCACATTAATCTGCTTCACATTGTATCGAGCAGAATACATTTTTTATGTGGGCTAATTGATTTTATATAGATTTCTAGGAGGTTATGATAACATTTACTAAAAGCCCAAATGAACAATGACTCTCAAGGACAAAAACCCGTGTTTTTTAGTTCAATAATCAAATAGTGTATAGATTTATAACAAACAAATAAAAATAACAAGATTTACAACAAGTTAATGAATGACAGAAAATCACTATTGTTATTTCACAGGTGTTCTAGAATATACTTGTGGTAAACTTTATCATATTATTATATTTTATCAAATAACTTGATAACGATGATGCAATATCTATTCAAACTAATGAATTAATTGTGTTACAACGGTACATCTTATTGCTATGTTTCTCATTAATTGCCTCGTTTTCATTTTGTTCGTTAGTGTGACTATAGAAAACAAACAAACTTGATAACAGTTTGTAAAACATGATCAAAAGACCAGACAACATAGTTACATAACTGACAAAAGTATATCAATAATATATTTTCCAACCGACACAACAACAAAAAATCCAAGGAGAAAGAATTGTAAAACAATCATCCATTCTTCCGTATGTAAGCACATCAAAACAAAAATGTAATTGCTCAAAACCGAACTAGTATTTTTGCTTTTGCTCTGTGTTTAAAAAAAAATGAGTTTAGATTGGGCGTTACAAAGATAAAACTACGTCGCAGCTCATTGCGGAAATTAGCCAAAACGCAATTGTGATGTACAGCTACATCTATCAGATGATATGTTTTAGGTGATGTGATGGTTCTAACTGCTTGCAGTGCCACATAGACATTCGTCAATAAAATCGTTTAGTTAACAAAAATATAACATGCAAAAAATGGGTTTTGACTCGGTGGCGTTCAACTCACATCTATATTTGGGACTAGTCAGGAATATGACAGTTGTATTTCATTCGTTTGATGTGTTTGAGCTTTTGATTTTGCCATTCGATTAATATCTTTCCCTTTTGAATTTTCCTTGTAGTTCTTTTACTTTTTATTTATCCTTTTAAATATTGATATTTTATTCCTATCTAAATCGTTTAAAATTAATATTGTTCTGCAAAAAACAATCAGTATATATACGCTATGCACATATAGCGCAGGTAATTGTCTCAGACAAAAATTTCCTTTATACCTTAATATCACACATTAAGGTATAATATCAGAAAAAAACATTCTGAGACAAGTGCCTGTGACATATAGGCTTGTTTGATATAATCCCTGATACATTGTATATCACGATTCATTTGCATTATGCATTTATTTATATGAATTTTAAAATCGATCTTGAAAACTGATTGCATAGATTGAATGTGAGTAAATACTAACACTGTAACATAAATATCTGAATGGTAATGTAAACAAATCTCATCCTTTCTCGTCAATAGACAAATCCCTGCAACAAATCCTGGAACAGTGGCCATTAGAGTAGAAATCAATGCGCCTAATGGCCGCTTAATACCGGGTTTGTTTGTCGATCATGTATTTATCAACAGAATTTCTCTTTATACCATAATAGTTAAGGAACTTCAAAGTAAACTTACAAACCGGAGACATTATATTCATAGCTTTAGCAAATCCTTTTTAGTATTGTGTTTCAAGAGATGCCTGTTTATAACAATAATGGGTATATTGTTTGCGCTTTTAGTTTTTTTGCTACTTCTTTTTTGTATAGTTATCGACTATCACATTTTTGTATAGTTTTTAAACGGATGAATTGTTCAAACATTAAACTGTTCAAATATAGATCGTTAAATAAAAAAATAAAGTAGGCAGAACACACCTGATGACGTTTCACGAACTTTTTGTTAAAAATAAGCATCTGTCCACGGTTGAGAATTACAGCGTCAAATCTTTTTTTCATAATTTTCTAGACATTATTTGACCTAAAACAGAATAGGTATCGAATAATTCACCGCCTCAGTGGTTTTGTGGTAGCGTGTTGGCTCGACTGTAGAAGGTCGGGGTTCTTACCCCAGAAAAGTCAAACCACAAAGACTTTGACATTGGTATTTGTTGCCTCTCCGCTAAATACGCGGCATTAGGGAGTAAGAGCAAATCTGTTTGGCTCGGAGACAAAATAATGTGTCCTGGCAAGGTGGCATATCTTTAAATCCGGCACAGCTCCGGCTCTAGTACAACGTAGTGGTGAATTCTCGTCCTGACAGACGAACGGTCTAGATTATTTTACAACACCTGAACTGATTTTATATTTTATACATACCTTAGCACTGACTAGCCTGCCAATGAACTTTATTCTTCTGTTTTGTTGTACTGGAAAATGTGGAAAAGGGTTCTAGGTCACGTGGTAACGACTGTCCTGTGTTCCTGCTGTATTCACTATCTGCCCAGTCCCAGATTTCAACAGAATCTGATATAACTTCCGGTATCACTTCATCAACAGATACCTAAAAATGTTATTTAATTGTAATATAGTCTGTTGAAATGGTGGAATACTAAGACTTTCTACTCAATAATATACAAAACCTAAAAGTTGTATATATGCTAAGTTGATTTAAAATTCTTCATAGTCAAAATGAAAATGTCTTTAATGTATTTGGTCTGTTCTTTTCTACTAAAATTTTAAAGATGCATAGGTTTTTCTGAACAGGTAGGATAATCAGAAAAGACCACATAACGTGAATCTTGGCTCGTGAATGGCCAACAGCAGACCGTGTTTACAATATATATGGGTAAAGCCATAAAGGTGCTAAGGAAAGTGTGGCATAATGATAATGAATGATGAATGATGAAAGATTTTGATATCTTTATCAATTCACATCAGATTGTTTGCAACCATCTAGAATGACTCATAGTGTACTATTTCTTTTCATTTGAAATCGTTCAAATGGTCTTATTGTTTTGTAAAACTGACTTTTGTTGCCATTTGTTTTAATTTGGAAGTTATGTATTGGCAGTCTCTTGTTTTAAATCCTTTTATTAATATGTATATGTATACCGTTGTGAAACAACGACTGAATGCGAAAATTTTGGAACTTGTAACTGGTTTGTAGATGAGGGATTACATATTTTAATTTTAACCATGAGAATATTAAGCTTCAGGAGGCATTACTATAATATTTGCACCAGTGTTATATTTTGAAAGAAAATTATATGAACTATAATGAAACATTTTGTTGGACTAATAACATGGGAAATCCATAGGTACAGGTTGTGTTTATCGTAAAAATGTGTTGAAATTGGCAAAATAATGTAATTATCTAAAATCATTTTGTCAAGTTGTCAAACTGTTATCTTGTAACAAGAAAATGTTTTGTATGGCGACAATATGTAATTAATATACATAATAATGATCAGAAATTGGGGGATTGAACACTTTGTTATATGTAAAATACAAGTAATTTTGACAGAAGCTGACAAGGCAAGATTTAATTCAATAATTAGGGTATATTTTACCTATCCCATTACATATTCTCTTGTTACAGTCCTAATTCATTCAATAACTTTTCAATAAATAATTATGAGAAATGGGTTTGAATCATTTAACAACCCTGAAAATATACACTTAGCTTTTTTTTATTAAACTATAAATTGTATTTTTTATTTCTTTTTTAAAAACCATCACTGACGCCCTTCTAATTTTTATTATGAGCTTTTTTTTTCTACTGCAGTAACGACTAAAAATCGAGATAAATTGTGTGTCTTTTCTACATTTTGTCATGGATATGGAGTTGAAATCAATAAGAGCTTTTCCTTCTTATTTTCCGTAGTGGCTGTGTCAGATATTTTTTTCCATCATTATATTCCTCTTTAGCTTGATATTTAATAAAAAGGACTAGATAATTTTTACTGAAGCTTGTATTTTTAACTGAACTAAAATTGTACAAAATTAAAAAAAAAACAGATTTGAGTGTCTGCCTTTATTTTTTCCCGTTCTGTATTTAAAAAAAATCAGTACCAGTGATGATAGCAACAGACAGAAACACAACCTTTCGTAATCAATAAAATTTCATAGTGCATGAAATGTCATAAACCTCGGAGCTTCTTCACTTATCTTTAAAAACATAAAATAGATGTTCTAAACGAAAATCGATTATTACATTCATTATTCATTGCAATAAATAGCGCCACACTCATTCGATAATTTTTTTTTCTTCCGAAAATCCTCAATTTTTAAGTCGGATTCTAAATTTAATGACTTATTGATCCTTTATTTATTACTCAGTTTATAATGAATCATACATGTATTATCTGATTATTATCAATTTTATTGTAAATGAAGTTTTTTTCAATTTCAGACGACAATAAGTTGGGTCTATTAATCATTATAAAAACATGTTATTCAAAAACTTAAATCTTTTCCCAAAACATTTTATGTTTCATTTCAAAATATTTATCTGAATTATAAAAAGTGACAAGTTGTTAAGTCCTAGCCCACAATAAATTTGATCAAGTTTACTCCATAGGATTATTGTTGTATCAACAAATACGTTACAACTCGTACAAAAACGTAAGTTCTAATAAAGATTATAAACTTGAAATAAAAATAAAAGTTAATCCTCACCACTGTTGTGAATGGTTTCTTTATAGGATTAGGTTTACTGGACTGGTCATTTCTCTTCAGGGAGTTGGTACTTGATTTGTGCAGGATGCCTCGGGTACACACATCACCGAAGCGAATATCGGAACCTTCGCTGTCCGTCTCCAGTGACGAACAAGTTGTTACACTCTCTGCTATCTTTTCATGATGTTGACGTTCTTTTCGCTTGATCAAACAAATCGCCAAAACAATTAAAACTGATAAAACAATAGTTATACAAGATATCGCAACTGCAATGGCAAAATATTTTATCTCGCTTTCTGATTGACTGGCCGCCACGGTTGCTTTATCAATTATAACTAATTTTACACTTCGTTGATGCTCTTGTTCGCCGTTGTCTACCGCAGTTAAAATGAGATCATAGGTCCCAATGTCTGACTGGTCAAGTTGTGATGTCACTGAAAACTGTCCAGTATGAGTATTTAATTCGAAATTTTCTAAAATGTTAGAACCATTCATAATATATGAAATATGAGAATTAAAGCTGCTATCGGGGTCGTATGCTTGAATCGTTGCTATGACAGTATTGGGTAAGGACTGATACGATACTCTAATTTCATCTGTTTCCTGTCCTGGAAAAATGAATATAGGAGGATTGTCATTTTCATCCTGAACGTTGACAATTACTGTTGCTGTGCTACTACGTGATGGCGAGCCTTTGTCAGATGCCATTACAGAAAATGTGTACTGGGCTGTCATTTCCCGGTCAAAATACATCGTTGTTAATATTGTACCATTCATCAGTACTCTGAAGGGAGGGGCTTCACTGCTCATGGGCAATAAAGTGTATTGTAGTTCTGCGTTTATACCACTGTCTGCATCAACAGCCACAACACGACCAACAGAAATATCTGGTGGACGATTTTCTGGTACCGTAAACTGGAATTCCGATGGCGTAAACACCGGGTCATAGTCATTGGCATCAAGTACAGTTACTTCCACCATAGCACTTCCTGTTAAAGGTTGCGGTTGACTATCTGTAGCAAGTACTTTAAAAGTAATAGTTGGATAAGTTTCCCGGTCTAAAGATTGCTCTACGTAAATAAGTCCATTCGTACTATCTATACTGAATATATCTTTGTAATCCTCTGCAAGCTCTAAGCTGTACCGAACGTTCTGGTCTGCTGTGACGTCATTGTCGTTTGCATGAACCTGAACTACACTTACACTTTTTGGTCCATTTTCTTCAACGTTGATCTTATACAAAACTTGTGTAAATACAGGTGGGACATCATTAACATCAAGCACGTGCAGACGAAAACTGGCAGACGAACTAAGTCTCGGCGATCCAGCGTCACTGCACGTTGTTACAATTTCATGCCATTCATTGATTTCTCGATCCAAACTATTCCCTAATACTATATTGTATTCGTTGTCTCCTTCAGATTTTAAATAGAAATGGTCGTCGTTAAGAGTACACGTCACAGCACCATTGTAACCACTATCATGATCAGTAACTAAAACTATTGCCATGGTAATTCCAATGTTAGCATTTTCGGAATATTCAATATATTCACCGTTGATTTTCGACGATATTGTTGTAACCGTCACTTCCGGTGCTGTATTGTGAGTATCAAGAACGTGTATTATGACCTGAGTCTGCGATGTTAATGGCGATGATGCCTTGTCGGTTGCTTCCACGATGATTTTAAACTGTTTGCTTTCTTCCTGAGTCAATGATTGCGTAATACGTATATCACCCGTTTGTAAGTCAATCTTGAACAATTTAAAAATGTCTGCTGATTGCAAAGTACTCAACTTGTATGTAACTTCGCCATTTGAACCTTCATCCGGGTCGTTAGCATGTACTTTGAGAATAACGGTGTTTACGGGAAGATCCTCGTTGATAGTAATATTATAAATAGATTTTGCGAATTTTGGTGCGTTGTCATTAATATCGTTTATTTGAACATTTATAGTAACTGAGCCTGTTTTAGGCGGAACACCGCCATCTACTGCCGTGATTGTCAATGTAAATGAATTGTTTATTTCTCTGTCGAGATTTTGATTAACTTTAAGAGTTACCTGGGTTCTTCCGTCTGCGTAAAATTCTGTTTCAATTGCAAAAGGCGTGTCGGTGGGTAACAATTGGTACTGCTGAACTGAAAATGTTCCATGATCTCTATCATCAGCGCCTCCTTTCCAAGCGGAAGTACCTAATACTGTGGCTTCCGATAGTGCTAGATTCACTACCTCTGACGGAAAAGATGGCGCATTGTCATTAATGTCAAGAATATTAACGATGATGTTAATTTTTGTAAAGAAATCGCTAGCAGAGGTATCGGCAGCTACCTCAAACTGTAATATACAAGTATCTGAATATCTACATAATTCGTCTCGGTCTATTGTCTTTGTTGTGTATAAATCACTTGTTCTTTCATTTACTGTGAAGAACTGAGCATCAGGATTGCCACTACTAAGTAAATTATACCTTAATGATTCAAATTCGGCATCGCTTGATATTCCAGTGAAATTTCTCAGTTTAGCGCCGTCCGAAATTCTTCCTAAATAGTAATCTGTTCCCTTCTCCTCATCAATAGCGTAGTTGACAGGTACTCCGTTACAGTTTGATATCATTAACACAGTTAGTAATACTGATAAACACTTGGAAGACATCGTTAAATTACATGATCGCTTCCTCAGATGATACCATGTTATCGTTTCGCCACTTATGTGTTTCACAGGTACGGACTGACAATTCTCATTTTCTCTGTAAATTATATTTACTTTTCAGATAAAACACTTTGTCAATAATCAACAGTCGGATAATCCAAAGTTCTAATCATATTATATACTAGATAATCCTTTTTACTTTTTAATCCGAGGATTTTCCCCACATTTCTTCTAGTAGAATTTGATACCGACAATGACTTGTTTATAGAACGGCTTTCAACTTTAAAATCACACAGGTCCCTTTAAAAGTATAACTCGATGTACTGTCGGTAGAAAAATAAATAAACTCAGTATTCATCAAATCTTCGCTTGTTGTCCTCTGTATTGATGCATGATACTACCTCTATTGAATGTTCTACCTGTATTTACAATCAAAATCAATGCATATCACTAAGCCCCGCCCATCATACATCCGGTATCCAATCAGATTTATCGATTCACTATTCATTAAAAGGTGCATTATAGTAATAATAGCAAGGAAATGTCGTTTTGTATGTTTTTTACTGACTACACTTATTTTCTTTTATATTCACCACGTTATTATACTAAAATTATTTGCTTATAATACTTGTCTATAAATATCAGTTTATTGGCCCGTTTTTTCATTTGTATGATTTTCGCAGTATTTTTGTTTAAATGTTTGCGTGCATTGAATAATTTTCTAAAACGTTCTAATTGTTGTAATTTTAAATTTTGCCTTCACTGGGGCGTTCAATATTCTATTGATTCACTCACAATTCAACATGGAAATTAAAAAGTATTCTGTCGAACTGAAATGAGTATTTAATAATCATAAATAGGCAAACCAAGTGCATTATGAAGGATAACTTCTATTTACTATTTATTATTTCCAGTTTTATCTTAAAAATTGTTTTAAAAATTTTAAAATAAATGAAACTCGTCAGCAATCTGCATAATTTAAAAGTTTTCAAGTTGGTTAAATCATCTCTGAGGAGTAAAACAAATGGAAATTGATTTTAAATTTTTATATATCATATCATAAAATATACATTTTAGATCACATGAGATATTATTCATATTTTCTGTATATTTCTTAGGTTCATTCAATTTCCCCCTATTATTCTTACATTGCCTTTATAAATTATTTATTTAGAAAAAGAATATATATATTTTAAACTGTGTTTTGTTCAATAGTTCGGTCCACTCTTCCTGCAAAATTGATATATATACAATGAATGAGTGAAAAAAAGTTGGAAACTGAGGTGATAATTTATTGGTTATAAATAATTCATGACGGACACTTCATGTCTTATCCGCCTGAAGCATCCGTTCGGAATGCACTTCTGCACGCGACTTTAGATGCTCATTTTGTTCATCCAACGATTAATGGCAAATTAAGTGTGAAATCTCCGTTAAGACGTAAAATCGAATGAACTGGTCATAAAGGTCTGCATTTTCATGACTTACATTGCATGTTTCCAATTAGTCAGATTCTTGAAGACAGCAGATAGTATTTTCAATCTTCCGATATGTAGCCTTATCACAAATAGGTGATTAGGCAAATATCAAGGACAAATTTATGCTGCTGATCGCGTATAAACCTCTATTAAAGGTAATTATTTCCGCATTTTATGGAGAAACATTTTGATTTAGCAATGCTCTGTTATTCAAAATGAATCTCTTTCAGTATTCGTCGGTTTAAGGCTATAGCAAGCAACGCACAATACCCCGATGAACTGTAAAGCTTAAGAATACTTCCTACCCTATACCCACAATACCCCGATGAACTGTAAAGCTTAAGAATACTTCCTACCCTATACCCACAATACCCCGATGATCTGTAAAGCTTAAGAATACTTCCTACCCTATACCCACAATACCCCGATGAACTGTAAAGCTTAAGAATACTTCCTACCCTATACCCACAATACCCCGATGAACTGTAAAGCTTAAGAATACTTCCTACCCTATACCCACAATACCCCGATGAACTGTAAAGCTTAAGAATACTTCCTACCCTATACCCACAATACCCCGATGAACTGTAAAGCTTAAGAATACTTCCTACCCTATACCCACAATACCCCGATGAACTGTAAAGCTTAAGAATACTTCCTACCCTATACGCACAATACCCCGATGATCTGCAAAGCTTAAGAATACTTCCTACCCTATACCCACAATACCCCGATGATCTGCAAAGCTTAAGAATACTTCCTACCCTATACCCACAATACCCCGATGAACTGTAAAGCTTAAGAATACTTCCTACCCTATACCCACAATACCCCGATGAACTGTAAAGCTTAAGAATACTTCCTACCCTATACCCACAATACCCCGATGAACTGTAAAGCTTAAGAATACTTCCTACCCTATACCCACAATACCCCGATGAACTGTAAAGCTTAAGAATACTTCCTACCCTATACGCACAATACCCCGATGATCTGCAAAGCTTAAGAATACTTCCTACCCTATACCCACAATACCCCGATGATCTGCAAAGCTTAAGAATACTTCCTACCCTATACCCACAATACCCCGATGAACTGTAAAGCTTAAGAATACTTCCTACACTATACCCACAATACCCCGATGATCTGCAAAGCTTAAGAATACTTCCTACCCTATACCCACAATACCCCGATGATCTGCAAAGCTTAAGAATACTGCCTACCCTATACCCACAATACCCCGATGAACTGTAAAGCTTAAGAATACTTCCTACCCTATACCCACAATACCCCGATGATCTGCAAAGCTTAAGGTAACAAAGTTTATAATAATAGTACCTACCCAGGACAGTCGATAGAAGCAAGAATAGTATAGTACTTATTCATAAGTCGGTACATGCTAAATCTCGTCTTAAGTTGGTAATGAATCCACCTTATCTGGGTGGTTTTTTTTTTAATGAAGGCTAGTATATAATACCTTATTACATATTAATTGATACTGGCACCGTTTATGTCTTTTCAACTAGTCTAATAGATTTGCATGCAAATGGGTTATATGCCATTCGTAAGTTTCAGGTGAACAAATTAGCAAATTCTAAAACAACATGTGTGTTCAAGTATTATATTTGGAATATTTCAGTAACTAAATTTTATTTAAATTTTCTCATAACAAAATAGGAGATGTTTAAATTTTATCATGAGTTTGGGTCCGTTTTGCTTTACACGTTTGATGAAGTGTGGTAGTTAGTGTTACCATTTAGTCACTTCTAGCTGAGTATGAACAAAGACAGGGTACAGTAAGTTTGATATAGTTCTGATATAGTGTTGAATAAGTTATACATAATCATCGAGCTATTTGAGAAGTTTCTGATTATAGATGAAAATTTAATGCGTATAAAGAATAGAAGATAAAGCATTAAAATATTTTAAAATATTCAATATTTGATTTTTTTGTAAATGTTTAATGTGTTAAATGCCTGAACAAAGTGTTGTTGAATATAGCATTTCAAGCCACGAAAAGATATTTGTTGTATATACGAGATGATGTTTTCAAAAATAAATATTTTATAAAGAAATAAAGGCTTATTTCTTTCAGTAATAATGCAATAACCCTCAAGGAATATAACTTATCAATACCGAAAGAGGAAAGTTTTACTACCCTGATAAAACATTATTATGAGAAGGACTTCTATGACATTATAATACATATTATTTCGAAAAAAAGTTGAAGGGTGTCTATTGTCAAATTGGTCTCTACGAAACCATTTTTTTTCTTTCGTACAAACAGTTAAGAAAAAAAGAACCAAAGATTTTTCACACAAATATCAATACGAATGAATATGATACTTATATATAGATATCTTAACCAAGTTAACCTCCATGTATGATACAACTATAGTTATATATTTTATTACAAATCATCCAGACTGTTTCTCACAGGATCCTATTGCAGGCGTGTTTACTGGACATGCGATACACATTTCCTCGATAGGAGGTAGAAAGCGTTATAATTTGATTACGAGTGAAGTAATAATGCTTTCATAATAATACTGCAAAATTTGACACGTATTATAATTATACAAATTAATGTAACTAGTAATTAAACAATTGATAACTTGTGGTAATAATTAAGTCTGGCATTAATCCTTCACTTGTGTTGTATCGTGTCATTTTGTTTACAGGCGGAATAATAGGTCTCTAAAGACATTAAGACTCAGAGTGAAGATATAGACTGTTACCTTTTACCAGCATTACTCTTTATTTCAAGTGTCTCATAAGTCAATTTGTTTGACTGTGTATTGATTATTTTAAATACTGCACAATTATGTTTAATTGTATATATTGCTTAATTGTTAATCAAAATGTGGCATTTTAATAAGATAATTTATTATAATTTTAAAAAAAAATCGCATTTTAAGAAGCCATATTTCGGCCTTTACAAATTTAAGCTTTAGGAACTCGAGACCTTTCAATTTAACAATTGAGACCAATAATAGATGTTTACTTTTCAAACTAGACGTACCCAAGCAAAACAAACCTTGTCGAATTAAATGGAACATTATCAAAGTCAACTATAGAATAGAATTTATTTTTATATTTCCTGCTTCTTAGCTATAAGGAAGCAGCACTTATCAGTAAGAGCAACGGCTCATTGACTCGGCCGGGTGACTAAAAATAAGGTCAATATAAGAATGACTTGTCTTCTTGCGAACCTGTGATCTAGCGCGTTAAAATTCCGATTGAAAGTGTTTATCTAAATGAAGCTCTTATTCATATCGCATTTACATGTTCTCGCCTTAATTTGCAAGTAATATTTGCCACAGCACGTTAAACATTAGTTCAACATCGTTATCGAAAAGGAAAAGGGGGCATAGCATTTCTGTCGTGAAAATAAATTTATCAAGGCTGCTGAATATTAGTTATAAGTAAAGAATATTACAGTATGAATTTGAGATTTTGTGTCTTTAGTATCTTTTTTTTATCTAGTAGGTTCAATTATCAAAGTCTTTTAATAAGTCCAGTTTAGAATCGTGTGATTGGTTGTCGCTATAGTATTTTTCAATGCATTACATTTGTGCGCATTACCCTTACATATCCTCGCAGCTTTTGATTACATTTGCACGGTCACATGAATATGTTTGCGCGCAGCTTTTGATTCCATTTGCTATATATTTCTATGTGCTTCATTATAAATATGTGTTTGTCTATAGATAACATTTATAGGAATGTAATGCTCTTTGGTTGGGTTTCTCTTTGACATATTCACCATTTCCATTCTCATTTTTATACCTTTATTCTTTTATATACGTCAAAAATGCATATGAAAATAGTCAAATAAATTGAAATTGAAAGAAATGCAATTGACATGCATGCAATTGCTTTATTCTAACGGGACTTTATTCCAAGTCCATGCAAACCCATGCATCCCACTTGCAACGGCACTCACATTTATTGTTTGATTTGTTAATTAAATAATTATTAAAACCAACAACAAATGATGTTTCATTTTATATTTCTGTATGATTAATTATCATGTCCATGATGGACATCTTCCTACAGAATGTCGAACAAAAGCAGCCCGACATGATTTCTGAACTTGATAAAGATAAACAATGACGGAGATAGAAACGAACCGGAATCCGTGATTAAATAACACACATAAAGAAGTCCCAACGGAACATCTTATCATTTCCAATTACAAATATGGACAAAAAGTTTTTCCACTGAGGTGCGACATTTCGATCCAATATCTTTTGAACCATAGATTTTAGCGGTGAAATATCGTTGTTCATCATAGAATGGTGTAGTGAGAACTTTGTGATTAATTTCGAGATATAAAATGATGAAGTCCATTAAAGGGAATAAGTTTTACATTTGGAACAATACAAAAACATTTACTTTTGTTTGTTCATTGACCACATGACACACCCTTAGAAAGTGTTATACAATTAACAAATCGGTTAGTAGGTTTAGTAGTTATTTACGTGGAAATAAAATCTCTTTTGGTCTGCCATTTGTATCTGCATGTTTTTTTTACAATTGGTATATCAAGAACACGAATATCTGCATGGTTTTTTTTTACAATTAGTATATATCAAGACCACGAACATCTGCATGTTTTTTTTACAATTGGTATATCAAGAACACGAACGTACCCGATGACAGCTATCGCAGAAACACATTTGGCGTGAGCTGTTTGCCTTATATATACATTTATGTTTTTTGTTTGATTGTTTTATTTGCATACGACTCAGTATTCTTATTTCCTCAATGCGCAGTATACTGTTAAATATATGTGTTGGTCTGTCCTTCATGATTTATTTTTCAAATACATGTATAATCAAAACCCCATACCATGTAGTAAGCTATAAATATTTAAGTGTAAGATTAGATGCATGATTTTTTTATTGGTTGTTATTGGTTCTGAACTAGCTGTCAGAAACTGAGAGCAATCTTAGATCTGTACTTCCGGTGTCTTTTTATTGTGAGGATGTATAAGTACCCGTTCACGTTCACTCTGTGCTTTTGCTAGATAAATTTCTGCTTTGTATCGATCTAATGAGTTTAGACCTTTTCAACTGGTTTTTTTTTAAGTGTTGTCTTATGTTGTACTGTGACACCACAGTCCCAGGTTAGGGGGGGGGGGGTGTGCGTGACTTCAAACAAATTTAACCCCTCCAAAGTCCTAAGTCAAAAGCCTGTAGTTCAGTGGTTGTCGTTTGTTGCTGAATGTCATATTTGTTTTTGTTCATTATTTTGTACATGAATCAGGCCGTTAAAAATTTTATCATTTGAATCATTTTTCACTTTGGGAACTTTTATTGCAGGTTATGTGGTCTTGGTTTTACTCATTGATGATGCCCGTACGGTGACCTAAAAGTGTTAAGTTGTGTGGCATTTGATCATGTGGAATGCTGTCTCATTGGTAATCATACAAAAATAATCTTATTTTCATAAGACATCGGGTTGACAAGATATGAAACAAGTCATCGGAAAACCTGACTTCACCAAAAAAGAAAAAAAGTAATATATCGCGCACTTCTATACTAAGACAACGCGATTGGTTTGGGATAGCAGGACATAAGTACAAACTGTATGATTGACCACGTTGAAAAGGATGATACAATATGGCTAGACGTGCACGATCGGGGTCAATAATTTTGATATTGACTCGTGTTTTGTTTGTAAGATGTATGAACGTCTCGTCCTTTTTCTAAAAATTTCATCGGAAGGTAACAAGACATTGTTGATAATATTCCGGATCAACTTCACAAATAATACATGATGGTCTTGATGTATAGATTCTGCTTACTAACGTTGTTTGTCATCTTAATAACGTGTTATATATATTGTTCTTTTATTTGTCTTTTCTATTATTTATATCACTTTTACTGTTTGGTCTGTTTTCTGTGATATCCAATTGACGTGGCTCGGTACTTATACATCTCGTCAATGTGTTTGTATTATCTTTCATTTTTGCTAGTGTGTATTGTACGTGTGACTTTTTGTGCTTCTTTGGTACACATGACACTTTTAAAGATTCTGCAATTATGTTAATGTTCTATTATAATTTTGAAAATACTTTGAACGACACAATTATTTTACTCGTGTAGTAGTATTAACCATATGTGGATTCTTAAAAGTTCTAAAGAACTTCTGGATAATTTTAGATCGCGGTCTTTTTCTGAAATTAGTTCTAACAAAATTTTTGATTGTTTAACCCTGTATACCACCATTCCCCATGTGAAATTATATATTTTTGAATACACTTAGAACGACAAAATTTTATATTTCTTCCTGTGTGATGTTTACATTTTCTGACGTCAAAATCGCGAAGCAATGCATGCATGTGGTTGTTGAATTTGATAAATGCTTCTTTGTGTTTCTTTGTTGGGTGCTTGTTTGCTTTGAGATTCTGACACAGTGATGATGACTGCTGTACCCATATTTTGACAATTTTGCCTGCTGTGTCTGTATTGTTCGCGTATCGTTGTAGATGCAGTGGAATTTGATGCAACTGTCATACAAACGAGAGGTTTGGCGCTATAGGACCAGGTTCAATCCACCATTTTCTACATTTGAAAATGCCTGTACCAAGTCAGGAATATGATAGTTGTTGTCCATTCGTTTGATGTGTTTTATTATTTGATTTTCCACCAAGTTCAGTATTTTTGTGATTTTACTTTCTACTGTAACTCTCGTTTGAACATATTGTTTGTGTGTGTGATTCCCTTTTACACTGATCCTTTGATATCACTAATAAATATTGTATAGAATTATAATTGAATGATTTAAAATACTGTGTCAATCCTGTGAATTGGATAGCTTGATGGTGTATTTGGCTCGTAGTGTCATTCTGAGATCTATTGCATGGTGCTGAGAATACCGGTTTTTCTCAAAGATATATATGTATACATTAAATAGATTTTTAGTTCATACTTCGATATAATATGACTTAATTCCCGAATGACCTACAACAAGACACCCTGATGACGGACAGGTAAAATATAATACAGACATGATTTCTATAGTTCAGGACAGTACTATTTTTACCCCAAAACATATATTTTTAAGTTTCATCGGTTGCTTTCTCTTTGGCATATATGTAACCCACAGCTCTTTTATTCACATCTACCATTGCAATATGCTGTTCCGACTTGTCCAATATGCCAAGTCATCCCCCGGTGTAAGAGTCCTATATGCCGTGGTCTTAAAACTGTAATTTGATATTACAGACACCTTTTAAATTTATGCTTAAACTTCTTATAAGATGTTTGACAGCTTTTGTTGATAATATATCTATTACAAAAAGATGACACCAATATTACGTTTTAAATGATAATAAACATATTGTTAACAATTTTAATTCACACGCACCTGGGACCATCTTATGTATATGAATAATTAACTCACTTAATATTTTGATATTTCATGTTTGTTTTCTGTTTCAAGCATATCTATAGAGCAAACCGCGCGAAGAAACCCCTCCCCCCCTCCCCTCAACTGTATATAACATGTTCACATTGTTGAAAACTGTGCGTGGCTAGTTTAACACACTTTTTGACAAAAATTTGCTAAAATAGGTATTCACAAAAATAGTTAATGATTATAACATGTCCTTTTCCATATCGGACCTTGTATTATTCTAAGACTCCCTTATCAACCAAAGGCGCTATTTGAGGACTCATACAAGTCAAAGGATAACACCAGGGCCGATATTTATCTACCTATTCTTTTACTGATTTTTTTAAAAACAAAAATATAACCGGCTTATTGTCTGGGCAGAATTATGAATAGGACATAGCTGCGGTTATGGCATATGCAAACCCAATGTTCCGGGGAACAAATATCCAATAAGCAATAACACGTGTGAAAAGACACTTGTGAAATTTGATTATCCAGTATAGAACAAAGGAATATACATGTAAGTTGTTGTTAACAATCCAAAGCAGCATCGGAAAAAGGCGTTTGCTGTTTAGGTCAAAGGTTTAATTATTTTTCCGTCATGTAAAATAATACTTCTGTAATGTCATGTTCTATCAATTGATAAGATATTTCTGTAGACAACATGTTCCATCAGCCGACATGATATGCATGTAAATTATGTTACATTTAATTTAGATAAAATGATATTTCTGTAGATGATATGTTCCGTCACTTAAGATGGTTTTACTGTAGATGACATGTTCAATCTGTTAACATTATATTTCTGTAGATACCATGTTAAATCAGTTAATATGATATTTCTATAGATGACATGTTCAATCTGTTAACATGATATTTCTATAGATGACATGTTCAATCAGTTAAGAGGGTATTACTATAGATGACATGTTCAATCAGTTAAGATGGTATTTCTGTAGATGACTTGTTCAATCAGTTAACATGATATTTCTATAGATGACATGTTCAATCAGTTAACATGGTATTTCTGTAGATGACTTGTTCAATCAGTTAACATGATATTTCTATAGATGACATGTTCAATCTGTTAACATGATTTTCTATAGATGACATGTTCAATCTGTTAACATGATATTCTATAGATGCCATGTTCAATCTGTTAACATGATATTTCTGTAGATGACATGTTCAATCTGTTCACGTGATATTTCTGTAGATGACATATTCAATCAGTTCTATAGGTGTCATGTTCAATCAGTTAAGATGGTATTTCTGTAGATGACTTGCTCAATCAGTTAACATGATATTTCTATAAATGATATGTTCCGTCACTTAAGATGGTTATGTTCAATCTGTTAACATAATATTTCTGTTGATGATATGTTCCGTCACTGAAGTTTGAAGTTATAACTGTAGATTACATGTTCAATCTGTTAACATGACATTTCTGTAGATGACATGTTCAATCAGCTAATATGATATTTCTGTAAATAACATGTTCCGTATTACTGTAGATGACATGTTCAATCTGTTAACATGACATTTCTGTAGATGACATGTTCAATCAGCTAATATGATATTTCTGTACATAACATGTTCCGTATTACTGTAGATGACATGTTCAGTCTGTTAACATGACATTTCTGTAGAAGAAATGTTCTATGATATTTCTGTAGATTACATGTTATGCCCATTATAATTATATTTCTGTTGATGTCATGTTTTATCCGTTTATATGACATGTCTGTACATATCATCTCCATCAGTTAACATGGTGGTCCATCCGTTAACATGATATTGATATAGATGACATATTCCCTCCGTGCACAGATTAAAGCTACACAAGACACGTTTCATCAATTACCTTCTCAAAAGTATTGCTGTTGGTGGAATATTAATGTACATGGCATGTTTAATCATTTGATATGATATTTCTGTATATTTCATATTCTGTCAGTCAACATGATATTTATGTACATAACATGTTCATCCAGTTAACAGGATATTTATGTACATTATATGTTCCTTTAGTTAATATGATTTTCTTTTGTAGATGACATGTTCAATGATATTACTGAGGACGATATATTGCATCCATTGAAATGATATTTCTGGTATTGCTGTAGATGACATGTCCCATCCGTTAACAGAATATTGTTGTAGATGGCATGTTTCATTAGTTATAAAATATTGCTTCACAAGACACGTTTCATCAATTAGCATCTCACTGGTATTGCTGTTGGTGTGCTTTTAATGAAGATGGCACGTTCTGTCACCTAATATGATTATTTCTATTGATTTTATGCTCTGTCAGTCAGCATAATATTTATGTAGATGATATGTTCATTCATTGAACAAGATATTTAAGAAGATAATATGGTCCATTAGTTATTGTGATTTTTATTCTCGGATGACATGTTCTGTGATATTTCTATAGATGATATATTGTATGTTCCATAAGTTATCCTGCTTATGTTTTACTCGACATGTTTCATCAGTTAACATGATACTTATGCAGATGATATGCTCCATTTGTTAGCATGATATTTCTGTAGATGGCATGTTCCATCAGTTAACATGACATTTCTGTAGATGATATTTTTCATCAGCCAACAGTACATTCTGTAGATGATATTTTTCATCAGCCAACAGTACATCCTGTAGATGATATTTTTCATCAGCCAACAGTACATTCTGTAGATGATATTTTTCATCAGCCAACAGTACATTCTGTAGATGATATTTTTCATCAGCCAACAGTACATTCTGTAGATGATATTTTTCATCAGTCAACAGTACATTCTGTAGATGATATTTTTCATCAGCCAACAGTACATTCTGTAGATGATATTTTTCATCAGCCAACAGTACATTCTGTAGATGATATTTTTCATCAGCCAACAGTACATTCTGTAGATGATATTTTTCATCAGCCAACAGTACATCATGTAGATGATATTTTTCATCAGCCAACAGTACATTCTGTAGATGATATTTTTCATCAGCTAACAGTACATTCTGTAGATGATATTTTTCATCAGCCAACAGTACATTCTGTAGATGATATTTTTCATCAGCCAACAGTACATTCTGTAGATGATATTTTTCATCAGCCAACAGTACATTCTGTAGATGATATTTTTCATCAGCCAACAGTACATCATGTAGATGATATTTTTCATCAGCCAACAGTACATTCTGTAGATGATATTTTTCATCAGCTAACAGTACATTCTGTAGATGATATTTTTCATCAGCCAACAGTACATTCTGTAGATGATATTTTTCATCAGCCAACAGTACATTCTGTAGATGATATTTTTTCATCAGCCAACAGTACATTCTGTAGATGACATGTTCCACTGGCTAAGATCTCATTGATTTTGCTGTTAGTGTAATATTAATGAAGATGACATGTTATATAATATGATACCTGACCAAATCAGGGTACCTGCTATTTCTTTCGAATTCTTTTACTTTTACTTTAGCTGTAGTAAATTTATTCGCCGAGAACAGAACTTTTGGGCTTTACTTTAACTGTGATATACGTGAAACCAATGATACCAAGTGTGTGTTTGTGTCACTTGAAAATTTCTATGCAAATAAATAAAGCTAAGAATAAAATAATCGCTACAAACTAAACACTTACAAAACGTTCTAACCGAAATCTAAGTTTTAGTACTGTATTTATAAAATATTCTAGGAAAATAAACGTTTTAGTATAGTGTCTTTGTACAGTTTCAATGCCGTGTTGTGGCTTTGAAACGTGTTGTGGCTTTGAAACGTGTTGTGGCTTTGAAACGTGTTGTGGCTTTGAAACGTGTTGTGGCTTTGAAACGGGAAGTAAATAACAATGCTGATTAACTGGTTTATAAAGGAATATGAGTATATATCTCTTAGTAATTGAAGACAGAAGAAGATACCGTTCTTTTAATGTATAAAACTATGAATAAAAGCTTACATGAGATATACGTCAATAAGGTAGCAATAATTTAACAAAACAAACATAAGACAAGATTAAAGAGATGTCAACATAGTTAAATGTCTTCAACTACGAACTCACTAACCATGGGTATTACATCTATGCACTAACCAACCAACCAATCAATCAATAAATTTAACGTGCTGTTTGGTGAGATCATGGCGTAAATGTTTGTATTTGTTTTTCATACCACGATGAAAACAATATTTCCTGCACGATGTCAAGTCCTACTTTGATATTTTACTAAAAAAAGTGGGATACATTCTAAATGTTGTGCACTCTTATCTGTTTAATGTGGTATATTGATGTACAAAATATTTGTTTTTCGTTCATTTTTTTGTACATTACCTTAGTATTTGCGTATGAACTGTTTAACATTTTTCAGTTTATAGCTGATTAATATGCAGTATAGGGGATTGCTCGTTGTTGAAGGTCGTACGGTGACCTTTAGTAGTCAGCTTCTAGGTCATTTGGTCTGGCGAATAGTTGTCTCATTGGCACGCAGACCACATCTTCTGAATGTTGTATGTATATATAGGTTTATAGTATTTCCAAGAAGAGATATTTTAATAATTTGAATTGCCATGCAAAATATCTTAATTGTTCTTCTTTTTCAGTGGTAATGGTTATATGAAATGGAAGCTTATTACGGTACGGATTATATCGTCTCGTCGACACAACTTCAATATTAAATTGATAACAAGGGATTTATATTAACTTATTATCACCCTCTTGTTTGTCTTATTAGCATGTTAATGAATGCGATGGTCATCAATTAAGGGTTTTACAGGTCACTTATCACAAACTAAGTAATAAATCATGTACTACACGTGTAAAGTAATGGGATCTATTTGTAGGACATTATTTTACACGTGTTTGTGTTTAGTCTACATTTCATCAAGAATTTCGGAGCCCTGTTAATTTCATTTTTCTCTTTATAACGTTTTACATCTTATTTTTCTGTTAAGCATACATCATTGTTCTTTTTGTTTTTTAAAATATTGATCACAGAAAATCAAACAACTTTACATGTTCAACAGATGTAGTGGTTGTAAAAATCAAAGAAAATATACTATTGATATAAGACATCAATATTAAAAAAAAACTTACTTACAAAATAAAGACTTCTACGCAATGCTTGTACGTCGATTTTGTAACCAGATGCAGTTTGATTATTATTATTTGTGCTGTATTGATACAAAACTTTGTAAACATATATAGTTAAGAAGCATGCAAAATATATATCCTAGTCTGAAATGAATTCCGAATCGTGACATTTTTCATGATTACTAGCATTTAAGAAAGGGAAACGCAGTTGGGTAAAATAAATAATAAACTAACACATTTTGTGAGAAATAAATATTCCCCGAAGTCGAAGCAAATGTCCAAAGCTATGAGTTGAAGGAATACATCATAACTAAAAGTAAAGAAAACAATACACAGAAAATATTACGAAGTCAATTTGAAACCTCACCACAAATCGGGATCAGAACTAGTCCTTCCATTTTGAATAACAAAAACTCTTTGCTCTGTATGCAAAGGCTATTCCTGGTTGAATATAAAAGCAATGAGACTGTGAATTTTATGATACCAATCATCAATACATCATTGGAATCTTTTAAAACGGACAAGCAAGGGCACAGCAAACGAGTTTGGTTATATCCACACTGTAAGAAAGAACCAAAAAAGGACATCATCGTCCAACAATGGAAAATAATTAAAAGAAATGGAAAATTGTCTTTTTTTGCAATACAATTGCCCCATAAGGTTTCATGTGTGAATCTGAAGTATCAAAATATTGGACAATTATTGACGTTCCTATACAAAAAATATAAAGTATGGTCCCTCATGGTAAAATTCCGCAGCATAGTTAATATTTTTTATTGTCTAATTCAAAATTATAACTTATGTAGCAGTAAGTGCTCTTCAATTCTAAATTATTTAGGCGGAGTTTAGGCATGCATAGGGATTATAAAATATACTTATAGGGGAACAGGATTTTTTCGCTATTTCAAAGGTTGAAACTTGTGTCCATAGAATTTGAAGTACCTACAACCCGTCGATAAGCTTTATTGCCGAAACGTACATATATCTACAGTTTTAATCATCTCAATCCAGTTTCTTATAAAAATGTCAAGCATATTTCCCTTTTTAGTCAGCTGTTTGTCATATAGTATGTGATGTTCACAAATGGCATAGGAGTAAATGGATGGAAAGTCAACCCTCTCATATGATATTGTATCAGGCCAGGAATCAGATAATCAGAGATTGCGTTTTTATATTGAACACTGCTGTGTATTTTTTTGTATCAATAGATACCTAATTGAATGTTTTCGTTTAATCTATACATTGGAATAAAGTCAGCAATACCAATGTACTTGCAAGGTCGTTATATAAACGACAATACCATAAGGTACATGTGGTTAATAAACAGCAAGGGCATGTTCTTTTTAAACATTAGGTATTTGACACTAGTTACTACGTATCATTGATCAGCACTATTTTCTTTGGCGTAAACACTTCCTGTGATGTTATGATGAAGTTGTAAATGGTTTTGCATTTAGTTCTGGTTAGTGATGACAGACAAACACAAACGAAGTGCCAAATAAAATACTGCGTGCTAACAGGCATATAATTATTCTATTCAAGTCTCTATTTTGTAGCAATATCGATTCTACCAAATGATAATTATTTATTATGTACATGTTTACAAATAGGTTATACAGATGTTGTGTTTTGGTGTACAGATATCGATGTAAATGTTATGACAAATCGGAATGCAGATTTAGTCATTATATAAAAAAAATAGAAGAGGCAGAGAAATTTCCATTGAGACAACTTGCCACCAGAAAAAAATGGCAAATTCACAACTATAAGTCAAAGTAAGGCCTTCAACAATAAGCAAACCGCATACCGCATAGTAAACTTTAAAAGGCTTCGAAATGAGAGAAAAAAAAAAACACAATCTTAATACATGTTTGATTAAAATAAAATACAATTTGCTAATTTTTAGTGTTAGCAGTCTTAAAATATATTGAAAAAAATATCTACCAAACGAAACTTATGTATGTATACATTCAAAAAGAGCACTGACATACAAAAAAGAGGCGAAATTTCTCAAAGGGATATTCTAAGTCGAAATTAACAGACAGCCATAAGAAAACAGCATATAAAACTAAAGATTGAGCAACACGAACCCCATCAACACCTAGCGGTGATCCCAGGTGCTCCGGAAGGGTAATCAGATCCTGCTCCACATGTAGCACCTATCGTGTTGCGCATAGGTCACATTCGGTGAAAAGGGGACGAGATTATAGTTACGACAATTGGAACATATCTCTGTTGTCATCTGTGAAACAGATATTCCATAAAGGTTATATATGCAACTTGTGACGCCATCATGGCGTCCTTAACATTTAAGAAGGGATGATTACAACTGGTTGGATATAATCAATTCTTATGTATCCGTTTTATTGAAATTTTCAGGTTCTTCATACTCTTTTTATTGATATATTGTGTCATAATGATATGTTTTTAAACTTGTCTGATGAAGAAAAAATTATATATATGTTTAAAAATACCAATATTTGTAATATTGTTGCCAAAACCTGCAACAACATTTTAACAAGGAGACACAGTATTTTATATCATTAACTACTGTATTTGTAGTATTTTATAAAATGAATAAGTATTATATGTATTTTAATAGTCTCTCATAATTCTTTTAAGAATGGCACATGCATATATATGTATGTATTTAATTGTTTTAACTATGTTTACTGTATAATTAATTTTATAATTGTATCTTGTTTTAAAAATATTGTATGTGGTGAGACTTTAATAAACTATTGAATCTGAATCTACTATAAATAGTGGCTAATTTCTGTTTTATCCCAATCATAAGAAAATCTACCTTTTACAGCTTACATTCAATTCCAATTATGAAGAAAAAACACATTTTTTTCTTACATGCTGTGAATTTGGTATTGTTCCTCTAGGGCATTTGACTCTTAATTTCTTTATATTTGCCATTTATTTCAGTTTGTAACTGTACCAGAAGTTAACATATTATTAATTTCGAACCTGAATTTTAAAAAAAATATAAAACAGACTTCTTTTGATGTTAACCTATTTAAAGTTTTGTAGTTTATAAACATGTTTAGAAAACATGGTGAAAGGACAAATATCTATTTTACAATAACAAATATTGCGTGTATAGTAAAGTAAGATATTGGTTTGATTACTCAATGCAGCATATGGTATTAGTAGTATGTCACATAGTGCAAAATATATGTGCAAATGTGTTGTTAATCACTCAGAAAATCAATTTTATACAATGTCCGCCCACATAATATAGGAGTTGTCGTTCTTAGATAACAAACACACAGGGTAGTACTACACGATACATCATCATGGATGATAGGGTGCAATGCATCACTAATGCTTAAACAGTAAAATGAATGAATTCCTTGAGTTTGGTTACCAAAGGTACTTGTATATAGCTGTTTTGCGCTGTTAGGAATACAAGGATGTCTGGGCGTTTTCCAAACTTAATGATCGCTATCAGTTGTTTTTCTTGTCACGACAAATTTAGACCTGACTTAAAACAGGTTAATTCTAATTCATAAGGTCATACATTTCATTTACGATTTTGTCTCATTTAGAATGAGCCGAAATTAATATCAATAGATTTTTTATGGTAATCATTAAAAATTCTATCCCATGAAATTAATTATTAATGATGCAATTATATAAACAGCCATGTTAATATGATAATGTAATACGAAGGGTTCCAGTTTCATTATAATATCAATCAATTAGATACATTAACCATTTAAACGATTATTATAACACTGTTCCTGTGCCAGATGACTTCCAAATAAGCAGGTCCCCGAACAATGATATTATTTTTAATCAGACTATTTTGTAATACTACAGTTTTTTTGTACGAGTTTTCGGACACCTGATCATACATACTTTTATTCAATTGTGTAGTAAATCACGTGAATTATGAAACCTGAATGAATGTAAAACTGCATTTTATTTTTTATGTTAGAATTTTTCTGGATTAATCTTCATCTGGAACGCTCAAACTCTTTTGTGATCAGGTTTCCTTTTTCTTCGACTTAAATACCAATATTGACAAAAGAGATGCGGATTAGGGAGGCAGGGGCTGTCCCTTATGGTTATATGGTTAATGCATAGACTTATATATGTTAAATTCCTAACGTTTCCCCTTTCAAAATCATAGATCCACATCTGCAAAGGACCAGTAAAAGTTCTTTTTGAGATACATACCAACATCCCGCTCCTTTACGGACATTGCATCATGTCCAGGCAAAACTTAATATATATATATTCGTCTGACATAATATCTTCGAATTTTGTTTTATACATTTATTTGGACCATGCCTTCACTCTTGCATGTAAATAAATAAAAAAAAAATGGAGAGGCGCCATTTTAATACCCATAGATGTTTCATTATTCTGATGATAAAACAGTTTTTCTTATGCGAGTTTTGAGGATGCATGCACAAATCAATTAAATATATGCTAAAAAATGAAAATCTCTATCTTATATATCAAACTTGTACATTTTGACAAGTTTATAATGTCAAAGTTACACATCACAACATCACAAAAGGCAAACCGACTTTACCATATCTCTTCTTCAATCATATGTTACCCTGTTTAAATCTAAATTTAGCATAATTATTATAGTACTAGTTTATATTATAAAGTTATGTTGTAATGCTCTTCAATGTTAGATTATTTTAAAAGTATTTTGTATGTTTTATGTTATTAAAAGGGCATACATCATGATTTAAAAACTTCAATGATCAAGCTCACATACTCTGGACTTCTAAAACAAATATATTTGAGGGCATCTTATGAGTCTTTTGTAGACTATACGCGAGTCTGGCGTCTATGAGTTTATCTTCTCATTTACACAAAGAGGAATATATTTTATCTGTTTACTTTTAGGCATGATTCTTTTCTTTTATGGTGAGAAGAAACTTTCATCCAAGTTGAAGAAAGACTGATAAAAAGTGGAAGACATTATCCCGAAAATAATAAGTTCCCATCCAAAAAATAAATAGACTCCAATTTGAGATCATTAAACCCACTGCGTATCGAATGGGCTACATTGCAATCTAACCTTCTGTCCTACATATCAAATCATCAAGCTTCATGAGAGCATCGCTCGTCATCTTCCTGTTACCCGAATATTCATATATTCTTACACATAATGGCCATGAACGAATTATTAGTTATCATATTGTCATCAGGAAGTACGTATCAGACTATCTTACTTCAGCTAATAATTGCGAAATGCGAGCCTCATTTTAGGTTTGACATCTGTTCACCCTGGTGATTATTACAACCGGGTATTATAACAGAGACATAAATTACGCTTTGGTATAATTGAGGAACCCTTTCGGGGTATTGATGAGTGGAAGCGTTTATGAAAAATGAAGATGACCTGATAAACAAAAAATAGCGCTAACCTGTTCAAAAATCAAAATAGGACATGTTTACAAGTCCCTCTCCCGTAAAAGTTGCAGTCGTTTCTTATAGTCTTGAATATCGAAATCATGCGAGGCATGCACTGACGAGTGGAAAACTTTTCAAGGTTCTTTGAAAAATAAAATGTAGGCACTAGACGACATTACTGTTCTTTGATAAACAACGAAGGCTGTAAACAAAATTTGTTTGTAAAAATAAATTGTTTTTAATGATTATTAACAAATAGTACATAACAACATAACAAAACAAATGAGAATATTTTGATGTTTCCACTTGTCTGCGTGATATCTCTGCTGGTAACAAACCATCTGTGATATAAAGAGGACCTACAAAACAGATAGAACATTGTTAATATAGTTATTGTGAATTGCGCAATGAAAGCTTAAAGTTCAAATTATTGTATAAAATAAAAGATATGCGTGATATTATTCATTTGTATATACGACTTTTATTATAAAATGCAAAACGCGTACATTGTCGGAAAGCATGGTATTTTTTTTAACGAGTATCAGAATCTTCCGATTTTTAATCTCAAGAAGAGAGAACACCCAAAAAGTAGGACCTTCTTTTATCCGGTGAAATGTGACAACCGTTCCATTTTGACCCTGTGTAATCAGCCATATACTGATAGCTTTAGAACCCAGAACCATAAAATACACAATTTGGTCCTGTTTACAGAATTTTTGCTATGTTTTCGTTTTAGTTTTGTCTTGTTGATGTGTTTTGCATGCACTATGTGTATCACTAGATGAATAAAGGCAACAGTAGTATACCGCTGTTCAAAACTCATAAATCCATGGACAAAAAACAAAATCGGGGTAACAAACTAAAACCGAGAGAAACGCATTAAATATAAGAGAACAACGACATAACACCGAAACGTAACACACACAGAAACGGACCAAGCATCAGACAAAACACCACGAGAATAACAAATATAACATGAAAACAAAATACATGAATTTGGGATAGACAAGTACCGTGCCACGTCTTATCTCAATATCTCAAAAATAAGAGAAAACACAAACGACTCAACGTTAAAAAGCAACACACACAGAAACGAACAATAATATAACAATGGCCATCTTCCTGACTTGGTACAGGACACTTTTAAAGGGGAATAAAAGTGGTGGGTTGAACCTGGTTTTGTGGCATGCCAAACCTCGCACTTTAATGGCCAAGTTAAATATAACATTGAAATGACAACATAATATTACAGGACTACAATACAAATAAATAGGAGAACATATTAGACAAAGAAAAACATGATTAATAGATAACAAAAAGCATCAGGTTTAAAATACAATACGCCAAAAACGCGCCTTGTCCACACAGGACTTACAAGTGACGCCCAGATATAAAAGATCGAAAGTGAAAAAAGTACAAAGTTGTACAGCACTGGAGATCAAAAGTTGAAAAGGTTTCGCCAAATACGGCATTGTTTTTATGCCCGGGATAAGAACATTCTTATTATATAGAACAATTCATGCTATTGCGTCTTGCATAACAAAGTGTAAGCCTTGTTTATTTGGTGCCTTTTACATAAACTTAGTTAATAGAAGCACAATTTTTAAATTGTCAGTTTCTTGTTTACCATATTATAAAGTCCCATATGAATTAATTGAAATATGTAATACGTACATTCCTGCATTTTATTTTATTTTTAGTTTATATACATGTTATCCAATGAATTTATGATATGACTTCTTTAGTACTCAAATTTTAAGGTTGCGTCTGTCGTATATATGAAGTTTTAAGGAAATACTATCATCGGACAAAATGAGTTCCAGGAGTCTTAAGCTGCTGATATCAAAACTGTTTATGCTTTATACCAACCTATCACGTGACAAAATCTGTCCCAACTTTCAACGATAACACAGACTATAATGGCCTATATTACACTGCCTTCTTGGTACGGGAACATCAGGCAAGATTTAAGGCATGTTAGTACATAATGGGTGTTAGCCACAGCACTGGAGTAACTACTACTTCTGTTAAAACTCTAAATAGTCTGAAAAATAAAATTGTACTGAAATTAAATTAATTTAATTTAATTTTATAACTATAATGAATTATCTGTTTACAAAACTTTAAATTATTTGAAATACTAAGGCTGTTCTACCCAAGGAATAGATTACCTTAGCTGTATTTGGCAAAACTTCTCGACACTCTTCAACTTTGTACTTGACTTTTGTAGACGAAATGCGGCGTTGGCGCAAATACAAAAATTCAATCCTGGTACCGGTATCTATGATGAGTTTATTTGTCACTTTTGTGGAGTATATAGAAATTAATTGTAATCACAAGTGTTTTGTAATTAAAAACATGCAGGAAATTATGTATGTCAATGATTGTATTTATTTTGCTTATGCATATTTGCATCGTACATTATACATTGTAAGCCAAGAATATTGGTTTTAAAGCAGAGGATTTGTTTCATATTTCATGCCACAAACAGAAGAAAATCGTCATATGGCTTTATGAGAACGGTTTCGTTCATACTAGTTACAACAGTCAGATATAGAAAACTCACCAGAACAGAATTGGAACGTTTACAGTGTTGTATTCGGAGTAGAGATCTTTGGTATTCGATGGAAATTAGCTTATTTCGTTGTCGTTCCACGTCATCGACTTCACCATTCTCCCAAAGTGGCGGGTCCCAGGATCGAGATGTAAAAGTTGAACTCGTATCTAATAGGCTGGCATCGTGTGTCTTCACTTCTTGCTATAAATGGAAAATTTAAGATCTTGTAAAAGGTTTTGAGTTTTAAAACGGGAGATTAAAATTAGTTTCAACTTTGTTCATAGGTAACGATACAGCCTTCAACATTAAGTAAAGCCCATACCACATAGTCAGGTTGGACAAAATTATCTAACTCTTAAAATATATCATCTAATAGGATTCATGTTGTTATTTTTATAATTCGATTGATTCAGTCAAACTGCTTGTGCCAACAGTTTGTAATGCCGACACTTTTTTTTTTTACTTCAGATGATTCATTAATTTTGTAACCAAGCAATTATATAGATATCATATTAATTAAATGTGAACGCAACCGGTTGAGTTTTTTAAAGGTTATTTATAACACGTTACATCTTTATTGCTTCAGTGCAAAAGGTTCTCAGTTTTTGTGGCGTCTTTAACAAATTTAAATCAACTTAAAACATATTTAAATGTAGAAAATTACGACATAAATGTAGAGAATAACTTAATGTTGTAACTCCATCTCATAATAAGGTTTTAATAATTGCTGTCAGGGAAGTCATTATTCAAAGGTTTTATTTCACTAGTTTTCATCCTAATTTATATACAAATCACACATGAGAGAAAAAATATCGTTATCGGTCGAACCAATTATATTGATATGATCAAAAATGGAAAAGGCATTAAACGCGTTTCTTGTTTACAAAGTCACTTCTCAATCTGATTAAAAGCGTACAAAAAGATTTGGTAGTAAAACTGTCCTTAGAAAGTTCAAACGAGTCATCCATGTTGGACCTACTAACGATATTTTTGGTCCTTGTAATGAAAGTGTCACACTCTGAACGACTTTTATAATTAAACCAAACGAGCAATTAAAATCTTATCTGTTAAAACATTAAACAAATTTCATGGACACATTGTAAAGTTGTTTTGTTTATTTAACGCTGGACTAAATATTCATTGGCAATGTCGTATTTGGTTGACTTTGAGATATTTTATAAACGTAGTATGATTAATATTTTGGCAGTTTTTCATGGTTAAATTTGGTGACATTATTATTTCAGTGAAAGTGTATGAGAAAACTGTCTTATTTATTTTTTTAAAAGATACAAAACAATTAAGGTTCAGGAAATAACCGTTTGACAGATATACAGGTTGGCGGGCGCGAAGTGATCATTATTGTGTTAAACAAAAAATATGTATCCTGCCTTTATTGGAAGGGAGTGGGAGAAACAGTTCTTAGCAGGTCAAAAAAATAACCTAGATTCTGGAATATGCCCTATAAAAATAATAATATTCCTGAAAATAATCTGATGTACGTGTTCCTTACTCTGAGACACTATCTTGTTTTTGTTCCGCCAAGAGAACTCCTGTTACTTTTGAAAGGTTAAAATCTTAAATCTTGTAAAAACCCTAAAACGCTAACTAAATATCAAGGACTTACCAACTTTATTCGCAGTAACACAATTTAAACTCACTGTCATGAAATTGTCAATTTTTTTTAATTTAGTGTTCGTTCGTAAACAAGTTAACAGAACAGAGAGAGAGAAAAAAATAAAATCTTTTTTGCTACAAAAGATACAAGATAAAAAAAAAAGTATAAGATTCAAGATTTACAAATGTATTATATCAGTCGAAGACCATATCAGTTTTATTAGATGTTAAACTTTGCTGTAGACAATAATACAGTGTCAGTGAATCACAGAAATATTTCTGATTTTATCTCCATGTTTGTCCTATTGACATAGTCCTATAATTTACCTTAACAAGTAAAATGTTTAATGTTCATAAAAATCTCCTCTCAAATGGTCTTCGACTCATTATTTTCTTTTGACATTGATCAGTAGCCATTGTAATTTATACCTTTCTCGTCTCTCCGCCGCCTCGTTAAATCTTCTTGACTTTATTTAGGTTATAAACATTGCTAAATTCCCTTACTGTTTAAATAAGTTAGGTTGATAAGAAATAATTTTATGACTTTTACACTTAATTTATATACATTAGAAAAATACGACGAGAGCCAATAAAACAATCTATAAATATTAACAGATTTATATTAATATTGTAAAAATTGTCAGCTATTTTATGTGGAATATTGTCTTCCTAGTCTGTGCGTTTTCAAGTCTGACAATATTACTGATAGTTGTGTTTTTATTAAAATGATTCGTGTGGTAAATATCATAAATAAAACTCACATGTCTATGTCATAAAAATTTTTTTTTATTAATATTCCAATGCTGCACCTTTCTTTACATATTTTTTGTTATAAATATTTTTTTTTTTTAATTGTAATTATTGAAGTATTTATACTATACATTGTTGAGGTTGTATCTAGGTTTAGAAAACCTTGTTCATGAAATATTGTTTTGTATTTCAAAATATATCTACTTTCAATTTTGTATCTTAATCAATAATAATATTAATAATAATAAATTTCATAATAATAATAATCAGAATATTATTAATAATAATAAATTTAATAGAAATAATGATAATTCATTTATAATAATATTTACCTGTACTGATATGGACCTCTGGATTGTATTGAACTTGGTAGATTGTGGTAATGACTTTGGCAGCACTGGTGGAGTGTACGACGGAGGAGGAGGTCGGGAGTACGTCATAGGAAGAGGTAGTATATAGGTAGGTGGGTAATATACAGGGGAGACCATTTGTATAAAACCAGCTTCTTCACCTTCGTTGGTCTTCTGAGATTGTGATTCCTGGCTCTCGTGAAGTTTAGTACGATTTTTGATGTCTTGTCTTCGAAGAAGAAAAATCATAAATATGATAAGCAGTGCTAAGAATACCGTGATGCTTGAAATAGCAATGGCGACTACGAAGTTTTTCTCTAGACCGTCGGTTAAAGCTGATACTTGATGTGTTATATTTATTGTCAGATTTTGGCGCGCTTTGGAAGGTATTTCTCCATGGTCTTGAACTACTACTTCAAACGTCATACTTCTGATGTCCGCCTCTGATAAATCTTTAACGAGGAATAGTTCGCCATTATAGCTATTGAGCAAGAGATAATCACTTATGTTTTCATTGTTCAAGTAAAATGATAGTCGTGAATTCATTTCCGAATCGTTATCATACGCTCGGAATGTCCCCACCACAGAGTTAGACGGAGTCTTGTACGGTATGATAATTGTATTGTTATCTTTATTAGGAAATACAAAAACAGGACTATTATCGTTTTCGTCCTCTACTTTTATTAATACTTCGACAGATGTATTTAGAGAAGAATTTCCTTGATCGGAGGCAACGATCTGGAAATTGTAACTTTCACTTTTTTCTCTGTCGAGTTCAATTCTTACTAAAATACTCCCATTCTGCATAACAATGAACGGGACTTCATTTCCCTTTGTTGTGGAAATACTATATGAAATTTCTCCGTTTTCCTTGTCGTCCACATCAAAAGCCTCTACTTTTCCAATAATTATATTTCGAACTGAATTTTCTAATATAGAAAAAGAATAAAGATCTTTACGAAATTCAGGTGCATTATCATTAACATCATCAACTAAAATGGAGACACTTCCGGTTCCAGTCATAGACGGGTTACCATGATCGGAAGCAAAGACTTGGAAGATGTATTGTTCCTGTATTTCTCTATCAAGCATTTGATTCGCAAATATTTCCCCTGTTTCGTTATCAATAGAGAACTTACTATTCGCACCATCTTGCAATGTGTATTCAATTTTGGCGTTCTGGTCTAAATCTAGGTCAACAGCAGAAACTTGAAGAAGACTAACACCTATCTTGTTATTTTCTAACAAATGTGTCCGATACGTTACCGGGATAAATTCAGGTTCATTATCATTTTCGTCTAATACAACAACAATGAATGTTTTATTTGTTTTTTTTGAAGGATTTCCTGTGTCTTCGCAAACAACAGTTACATTGTAACGAGGTTCTGTTTCTCTGTCAAGGGAGGTAAACACCACAATCTTGTACTCATTTGTGTCAAACTTTTGTAACCTGAACATACCCTCCGTTAGCATGCATGTTACGAGGCCATTGTCCCCAGTATCTGGATCAGCTACGGCCAGGTGAGCAACAGTAGCACCCTGACTTGCTTGTTCTGATATTTCAGCGTGTGGTTTGTTAGATAAAAGGTTAATATTGATTTCAGGGAAGTTGTTATGATGATCGAACACTCTGACAAACACCAAAGATTGAGCAATCAAAGGTTGTTTTGCACTATCGCTTGCTTCAACGATTACTCTGTAATATTCCTTTGAACGTGTGATTAGCGATTCTTTCAGGTACACCTCACCGGAAGTTTCGTTTATAGAAAACGTTGATATGATCTCGTCTGTCTGTAAGGAGCTTAACCTGTACCTCACTAATCCGTTCAGTCCTTCATCTAAATCTGTAGCAAACACACGCGTTATAACCATGTTTACAAGACTGTCATCGTAGATCGTTTTATTGTACGAATCTTGTGTAAACTTTGGGTAATTATCGTTTATGTCGGTTACCGTTATACTGAACATGGCAGTGCCAATATTTGGTGTAGGCTCACCTCCGTCGTATGCTAACACTTGAAACTGATAAGAGGCTACTTGTTCCCGATCTAGTTTTCCTATAATTACTAATTTCAACATGGACCTACCATCCGCAAAGGTGTCCATTACTGCTTGAAAGGGTACGTCGTCTAATATCCCATATTTCATAACACCAAACATCCCAGAATCTCTATCAGTGGCCCCTTCCAGTGGAAGTGATGTATTAACAGGAGTTCCCTCAATAAGTTCAAAACGAACGAATTCTTCCGCAAAAAGTGGTGAATTGTCGTTTATGTCTTTCAAATTAATGAACACTTTTATACTGAATAAATCGTTTGTGCTTTCAGACTTCGCAACCACGGCCAGTTGGAGTGTACAAACTACATCAAACGCACATAACATATCTCGGTCTAACGACTCGACCGTCACTAGATCGCTGGTTGTTTCATCGAGGCTGAACTGTGAAGCTAGAGGATAACCGTTAGACAGCAATGTAAATTTTAAATCAGTGTCCGCAACTTGAAGTTTTGCCGATTCAGCAATATTTCCGATGTAAAAGGAACTTCCCTGCTCTTCCGTTACATTAAAGTAAACAGTTTGTCCTTTAACAGAAAACTGGAAACAAATAAAATACAGAACAAGTATAAGACACACTGTTGCATCCATGTTGAAATTGTAGACGGATTGAATTTTTTTAAACGACTGTTAGTTTAAATAAACTCAATAGAAGTCCTTTAGCAATACATCTCTATTGATTTATATATCACTTGTCAATGCTTTTTAGTATTGATATCGTTGATCATTTCCTGTAATACAATAGTGCATTGATAAAACTGAAACTTCCCGCATTTAATCTGCTTATGGTCGAAATTATACGCAATTGTGAACAAATCCAGTATTTGACATGTGATGTTTACATTGAGGCAATAAAAGATATTGATATGATGTCCTATCATCTGAAATTTCTTTCCATGTTTAGTATTGTTCAAATTTATTTTCATTTACTTCGCTATTAACCCCGAATAAACCCCGCCTTTAATCCAGACCCTGGCCAATCGTAACCGTACAAGAACAGTTCTATTTATTTTCACAAATTGCTCGTGTAATTATTATACGGGATAAATATATTTAAAAAAGTCGACAACCGTAAATGAACTATCTTTTTTAAATTACAAATAACACTGCATTTAATATAAAAACTTGTATAAGCACAACCTAATAGATGAGCCTACGCGTGAATTTTAAAAGAAAAATAATCGATGGGTTTTTATTTGCTTGCCCTTGAAGACGTTTAAAAGATAATTATGTCAACAATGTTTACAATTGTGATCATAAATCTACTAATTTAATAGACAAGGAACCTAAAGTGTCACTAAAGACCTTTTTCAGGTGCTTTTCAAGTTTATAAACATGCAAACTAAACGCTTTATGTTAACACCGTTAAAATCTCCGTGTTTGTTTTCACATCACTTTGGACGTACTTGAAGCTAAGCCTTACTTTTAAAATAAGAGAAATAAAATTATACGTAAACAACCCAAAGAAAGGCTGACCCTGGTTTATGACCAATTTAATACAGGAAAGTACTGATGTCCGTTGTTCCTTGGTGTTGCTAGCTATGAACATACTGGACGTACGGATGTTTGACAGAACTTCGATTTGTTTTGTTCTGCTTGATTCTTTAAAAAACTAATTTTTAGATTTGTCGTAGAAAACATATTACCTTTACCCTCTGCGAAATCTGTCTCAGAATTATAGCATCAATGCCATTAACATTCAAAGATCGACAAAGTTAATGAAAGAGGAGAAATGGCAATTATGCAATTGAGGGTTGACTATATTAAAGTCATATGATTGAATGTGATTCTATTATTTCTGAAATGATTATTTATATTACCTGATCAAAACATCATCATCCACAGAAAACGTCTCGTTTTGCAATAACGAAGTTGTGTCTGTTTTTAATTTGAGCCACATGATGACTTTGGACAAAAATTTGACTTAATGTGCCCTTTAATCTCTTGATTTACTGCAATATTTTTGTGTGCGTAAGTGTTTCCATTAAACCGACTGTAAAAAAACATTAGTTAGTCAGTGGACGCAAAACTGGGACAAACATACATTTGTTCTCAGCAGCAACAGTATCCAAAACAAACTTTTGCCTAATCAGTAACAGTATGCTAAATAACGAAAAACAAGTCCCTGGCATAATCAGTAACAGTATGCTAAATAACGAAAAACAAGTCCCTGGCATAATCAGTAACAGTATGCAAAATAACGAAAAACAAGTCCCTGCCATAATCAGTAACAGTATGCAAAATAACGAAAAACAAGTCCCTGACATTATCAGTAACAGTATGCAAAATAACGAAAAACAAGTCCCTGGCATAATCAGTAACAGTATGGAAATTAACGAAAAACAAGTCCCTGGCATAATCAGTAACAGTATGCAAAATAACGAAAAACAAGTCCCTGGCATAATCAGTAACAGTATGCAAAATAACGAAAAACAAGTCCCTGGCATAATCAGTAACAGTATGCAAAATAACGAAAAACAAGTCCCTGGCATAATCAGTAACAGTATGCAAAATTTAAGACAAACAAGTCCCTGGCATAATCAGTAACAGTATGCAAAATAACGAAAAACAAGTCCCTGGCATAATCAGTAACAGTATGCAAAATAACGAAAAACAAGTCCCTGGCATAATCAGTAACAGTATGCAAAATAACGAAAAACAAGTCCCTGGCATAATCAGTAACAGTATGCAAAATGACGAAAAACAAGTCCCTGGCATAATCAGTAACAGTATGCAAAATAACGAAAAACAAGTTCCTGGCATAATCAGTAACAGTATGCAAAATAACGAAAAACAAGTCCCTGGCATAATCAGTAACAGTATGAAAAATGACGAAAAACAAGTCCCTGGCATAATCAGTAACAATATGCAAAATTTAAGACAAACAAACCCTTGGTCTGATCAGAAACAGTATGATAAAAAAGACAAACAAATTTAATCAGTATAACTTGCTTTGATATGCAAAATACAAGACAATCAACCTTTTGACTTGATCAGTAACAGTATGCAAAGTATAGACGAACATTCATTTAGACAGTATGCAAAACAAAAACGAACATACATTTGGCCTAATCAGTAACAGCAGGATGCAGTCTGTTTTCGCCACTTGTTATTTTTAAGATGTATCATTTGCACCAATAAGCGCAATCTTGTTTTTTTTGTGTGGCGCAAATGAAACTAGGCGTTTGGTAACTTATTGCGAAAATGTAGCAATGGTGCAAATGATTTGAGGCGCAAAACCACACATAGTTTTCATTTGGCCTATAATCATTAACAGTTCATAGTTTGATCCCTTAGTATTTCATATTTTAGACATGCGAAGACGGTGACCAAACGCAATATGAAAAATTTTACTAGTAAATCGATGTCCATAGGCTACCCGAAGCTGCTCATATCCTTGTCCGTTAGGTTTTAGTACAGTTTTGTCTTGTTTGATATCCTTACTTTGTATATCTATAAAAACAATAATAGACTATTACTTTTAGATTATAACACAACACAATACAAAAACTTATATACGTCATACCATGAACATTGTCAATATCAGATAACAAAACCAAACTGTCATATTGAGTTTGTGTCATCTCTATATCAACAATACATATAGAACTTTTAAAAATACAATTGAGCAGTATCATTACTATTGACAAACAACTAATTTAAACAACTATCTATAATGTACAATATAATGCAAATATGGTCATACAATCAACAATTTATCAAATAAGCATACAAAAGACATTAAATATTGCAGCGTTAAAGACTATATGTCATTTAAAATTAAAACAACACGTTATATAAATTACATGCGATTTACCTTCATCAGGAACGCTCAAAGCAAAGTATTTGAAAGCCAAGGATTTATTCGATATCAATAATAAAACAAAACACCCTACCATACAATTGAAAAAACTATTTTTCAAAGACAACATACAACCGACAGCAGCATACCATCAACAGCAAAAAAAACTAGAAAACAGATTGATAGTTTGGGGGAGCATGGATGATTTTTATCAGATTGACTATTTATTTTCTTATGTTGATATAGTTAAAGACTGAATGGTCTTCAGCGCATCTAGAATATCTCCTACACGGATGGAGGCATTAATTATATATATTCTTTTTCAGCGAAATAGACGTCAGACAAAACTCCTAAACTACTGAACCAAAATTAACTAGCATGCTTATTTTTATCGCGGTTGTTCCACACTTGTGAACACAGCTGTATCCCGCATTTTGTGTTGCAGAATGTCCATTTTATTCCTGTATTACGGCATATCATGTATTTTTAACTTTTACCAAGCCATGCTATTTGTTTTAAAAACCCTCTGGCTGCTTCAGATAATAAAACGATCGTCCTCTTTTCTTATAAATAATCAATCAAACACAGACACATTGCGATTCTTTTCAAAAAGAAACAATAAGCATTACCATGCATTATAAATAATGGCAGTTCCGTACCAATTAAACTATTTGATATCATACCAATAAACGTAAGCAAGCAACCACCAACCAATCAATCCACAATATATAGCCTATGTGGCCGAAACGTAAATTTTGGAATTTGTGTTATAGTTTTTATTATATAATATTATGCATGCACCAGATGTAAAACAAAACCATTTTCAATTTTGTCCACATATAAATACTTACAAAAACTCATTGTGGTCAAGTCATTTAAGAGTCAGCAAAGCAACAACGAACATAGTTAAATATAAGTGTTCAGATGTATTTTGTGAGACAATTAAAAAAAATATTAACGAAAATTGTTGCGCATATAAGAAGTCAGTATACTCAATTCCTTAAAGAACATCGAGTATTTCAATTGTTCTGAGATAACCGTTGATACGTGTTATTTGCTTTTATTTATAAGAACAATCTATTGCATAATTAGTTAACTTCTGTTTTTATTTAGTTCCAAACTAAAAGTAATTTTCTGTATACAATCTGTATATATGTTACAGTAAATAGGTGAAATTAGGAATTACATGTAATTACTAAAATTTAGGAATTACAGGTAATTCCCGATGCACTTAGTTAATACAAGTAATTCCTTAAACGGCCCAGTTATTACCAGTAATTACTAATTTTAAAATGAATTTTTACACCTATTTACTGACTGCTAAAACAATGTGGTATTATGGTTAGATGATCAAAAGTTATGGTAATACTAACTAGAAGATCAGTTAGTACTCTTAAAATTTTGAATGGTTGATTTGTATAAAAAAAATCTATTGAATAAATATGGACTTTCAAATATTTGGTTAAATCAGAGTAACTTTAGTTTTAATCCAAAATGGTTAAAGTTGACCATTATACAGATAATTTTTTACCAATTTCAGCAGACATGGAAATCAGAAATGGAAAATTCTCCCAAAGCATTATGTTTTAACTTTTTAAAGAAAACTTTGAATTTGAAGAATAGTTAGACTTATTACCTTATAAAGATAAGATAAAGTTATGTCATTAGCTTCTAGTTCTAGATATAAAAAAATAAATATCTTTTTTTTGTTGTTTAATCATTAATAAAAATGATATAGTGAAATTATAATTCACTGTTAGCAGCCAATCTGGTTCTATTTTGTTAAATTAGCTGAGAAACAAGGTTGATGAGTTGTGCACTTGCGAGTGAATATTTGGACCTCATTAAATACCTTCAATTCAACCCCTAGCTGGAGATGGGTTATTGATGTATTAAGCTATTAAAATTGTAAGGGTTTTGCAGAACAAATAGTCTTCTTTTGCTGTTAATCGCAGGCTCAACAAAAATGAGGAAAGAATATTAAAATTTTCCTCTAGATACTATCTTTTAACTAGTACTGTAAGAAGCTTCTGTCAAAATTGGGTAAAAATACAGGATGGTTTATAAAATCTAATGTTTTAAAAACTTTAACTGCAGAGTGTATGTAATGTTAACTGGGAAAAAATAGTCCTTTTATAAGTAATATACGAAAAAAAGGATTTTTTTTCAAACTTTACTTTTGGATATTATCTTATGATCATAAGCATTAAGCTTCTGTCCAAGTTTGGTAGAAATCCAGGATATTTGGAGAAAATAATTTTAAAGTTTTAAACCACAGTGCATGATGGAGATTTTTGTTTAACAAAATTATGAAAATCAATTTTGAATTGATATCATTGTCTTGCATGCATATATTTACGGAGTTTCAAAACCTATAAAACAACCATTTTCCAGTTTCAATTCATAAAACACTAAAGAGTATGCACTTTTGATGTGTCTTATATTCCAACATCCCTAAGTAAGCTCACTTAAAATACCCTACCCTTTACTTTTTTTATTTGGTATCTTGAACTATGTTTTGAATTTGAAAACAAAAACATCAAGTTAGTAAATAGCTGTAAAAATGACATTAAAAATCAGTGATTACCAGTAATCACTGAAACAACTAGTAAATACTATCAGATTATTACATGGCATTTTTCATATCGCATGTATTATCAGCCCTAGGTTCAATATCAGCCCAAGAGCCGCATGGCTCGAGGGCTGATATTGACCGAGGGATGATAATACATGCGATATGAAAAATGACATGTTATGATCTTTTTATCATATGCTTCATTAATGGAGTAAAATAACAGATTCATATATTGATCCTTTGACGTGGTTCCCAAATAGAAGTTCAAAGATTGAAAAGTTCACGGACGTCGGACCCACATTTAGTACATTCGATATCAAATCTTTCTACCATATGCCTCAACAGAGGAGAACACATTTTTAATATGGACGACTCGACAAACCAAAAAAAAAAAAACAAACAAACAAACAACAATTTACATAATGAACACTGTTTGGAAAACCTTTTCAAAGTCACTTTCTAAATTATGTTTGAAATTTATAAAGAATGCATTTATTTAATAATTTGTTTGTTTGTTTTTTTAATTTTATTTGTCTTTTTTGTTATTATTTTACACAATATACTTTTCAGCATCTAAATAATTGTTTTGTACACTATTTCGTAATGTTTTTCACTGAAAACGTAGCATTGAGGTGTATTTTCCGGAATTTGCCGAGTATCACCGGAATGCCATGTGATAACGTTACGGAAAGGCATGTGATAACAATCGAAGCATGTGATAAACTTTTCATATCAGCCCGCTAAGCACCAATTAAAAAAATATGGAATTTACGTTAATTTAATGCTATTATCATACAGTAAAAATCATATGATATTTAGTCTAAGTATATGATAAATGTAATTACTAAATTGGCTAGTAATTACAGGTATTTACTGAAATGTTTAGTAATTACATGTAATTCCTAATTTCACCTATTTACTGTAACATATATATAAATGGCCAGCAACAAACTGAATTAAATCATTCAAAGAAATGTTAGAATTTTCTTAACATTTATTTTCGAAATAGTTTGCGGGTCATGTACGAGTTGTGAGGAGAACTATTATTCCACTGAGGTTTAACTATATAATTAAATATGTTAATATCATTTTCGGATATTATTTTTTTATCAAAGATGATATCAAAATTAAATATATTAACGGTTGAATGCTAACATCATTTTCTGTCTTCAATGGAGAAATCAATGGAGATTATTACGGGTTTCTGTGATTGTAAAAGAAATCAACTTTAATTGAAATTTACTTCTATTTAATTTAGTTCTGCTCTGCATGAATATTACTGAAAAGGAACTTCTCTTTCAAGTTTATTTATTGAAAAGCATATTCTCGTAACTTTTGTTTGGTTTAAGTACATTACCACTAGTATGTAGATCGAAAATTCACCCCTCCCCCTTTATTATTCAAAATGTTCTACTAAATTTATTTCAAACAATACATTATCATACATAGACACCTTACAAAATATATAAACTCACCAAGTCTTTTATTCTGAAAGTGCAAGTTGTACAAATGAATCTTATCCAATATGTGGTAAATTTTTACTCTTTAATGTCATTGGTGTCATGCTTAGTATATAACAATGAATACGATTTTATAAGAATTGAAGAATTGCATCTTTGATGTACATGTTATTTTAACGGGCATATACTGGATATAACCATATATATGAGGGTGTGGTTTGGGTTTCAGAATAGAGAAAAATGGACAAAAAGTACAGAACTAACTAAAGGACAAAAAAAAAAACAATACAGAAAAATGTCCAAAACAATAATGAATAGATAATGATGAGGTGCTAGATATAAAGAATAAAGATTAAAGAGGGGCCGAAATATAAAGAATAAAGAGTAATTGGCCGAAATAATTAGAGAAAATGGCATAAAACACAAAAGAATACAAGACTGAAGGGGGTATGACATCAACTATTTTGCTCTGGAATCATAATATATACATCATCTTCTTAATGCACTGTTCATTAAACATTGGGAGTCGGTGTTGATGAAAGTAGTAATATAATGTAATCAAATTTATATATATAATCAAATATTGTGGTGGTTCCTGTTATTATTTAAAGTGTATTATTAAGTTTCGATATGTTATATGCACATCTTGAATCATTGGCGCAAAGAAGTTAAAATTACACTTGTTTAAATGATTTTATAGCATGCAAGCTCTCATAAACACTGAGTATAAATGACCAATTCATCAAAAAGTCATCAATAACGGGTTAAATTCTCATTTTTCAGAACAGGTCAAACATATAACATTTCAAATTAACATTATTTTAGTAATACAATACGAGAACTAATGGCTATCATTTTCAAGGTTTTTATGTCTATAATTTAACGCCTTATTTGTCAACAATGGTTAAAGTATATAATTTGTTTGGTAAACAGCTAATACATTACATAGATAGGATCTTAATCATTGTGAGGTACTAGTTATAGCAATACGTTAAAGAATTAAGTGAAATACTAGATGACTGGTGGTTGTCACACATAGTGTCTAGCAGCTGAGGCCCGGGTGATGCTAAAAACGGGACAATGCAAAAACAACCCAGCATACTTGGTCTTGTTAAATCTAATTTGGGAGTTTTCTAGCATGCTTCTAGCATGATTTTGTATTGTTTTTTTTTTTCTTCGTCTCAAGCTGTGGTATCTGCTTATATGATTGAGGAAGAATATTAGACCGTTGGTTTTCCCGTTTGAATGGTTTTATACTAGCAAATTTTTTGGGACCCTTTGTAGCTTGCTGTACGGTGTGAGCCAAGGCCCCGTGTTGAAGACCTATAATGGTTTACTTTTATAAATTGTGACTTGGACGAAGAGTTGTCTCATTGGCACTCATACCACATCTTCTTATATTTTATTAATATACCACAAAAACTAAAAATGAACCTTGATGTTTTCAAATAGTTCAAAATAATAGCAAGATTTCAAATTTTAAATTCACATAACAACTTTTATGAAAATTGGTTATTATCAAAAATCATGACTAAGACGTTCATTGTATGCAGAATTGTATACCCCCAGTGGGTTTCGGGTGATTCCGGTCAAGGATTGTTGCTATGTTAAACGACAAAACTATAATAGCGTAGATGAGAACATGCTACTTTTTCAATCAATTTAAAAAACAATTAAACCAATTATGTATTTAAGTGTTAACTTAGTCAGAAAATAAGAAAGAAATGAATTAAAAAAATTAAAAAAACACGCATAGTCAATTTATACATGTAAAATTTTGTAAGATTTAGCAAATGATAAATGTTGATAAAACGACCTTTAACAAACATAAAGAGTTTATAGATGTGTTATTTAGATAAATAGCTGTTTTGGTGTGTAAAGCCATGGACATGATTTCCCATAAATAAAACCACGATTAAAGACTATCTTCTGTCATTTTTATGTCGATGCAATCTTTCTATAATAAATTGAAATCTTTTAAGTTATATTGATACGAGTGATACTTAATATTCATGCTTTTCATATATAAAGAAAATTGATTGTAAGTTTGACACCGAAACTAAAGATTTTACTTGGTACTCCAATGCATTATATTTCGCCTGGCAGTAACATGCAAGTATGCTGAGCTGGCATCCGTTTAATTTTTGCGGGATATATATAAATGTAAATAAATTGAAAAACTCAACCTCTGACTGGACAAAGTTCTGTCGTCAATTTCGGGATGGGCGTTCGAAGTGATTGGCAACGCGTTTTGTTTGGGGGTAATTTATCATTTTTTTTTAAATGTAACCGTCGGAATGAGGACGCTATACCTGATAAATGAGTTTAGTTTAAACATATTTATTTATAGTGGATTGGGAAACAAGTTTTGCAACTTATATTAATCCCTTTCCACTTTGCGGGTGCGAGTACTGCCTTGTAGTGGCATTAGCCTACTCTTTTTCGAAATCTACAAGGGTGTTCCTTAACGTGCAAGAGATATGTCTCTCTCTTAACACGGGTCAGCCATTTATCGTCCCCTTCCGACAGACGTTTCCTCAAGACCATACTCGCAGATGGTGTCAAGGGAGAGCCGAAAATAGAGTTCCTGAAATTGTCATCCCAAACGGGAATCGAACCAGGAACCTTTGTGTTAGTAGTCCGATGCACTAACCACTACACCACGGCTCTCTGATAAATGAGTGAAAACAAATGATTTAGCATGCAAAGAGATATAATTTTAATTATACATTATTTTGGGAAGCTATGGAGTAAAGGAAGTGCGAGGTATACGCCAATGAGGCAGTAACACTACGAACAAATAATAGTTTATAAGACACAGTATATAGGCATGTGTCTATAAAATTTGTCCAGCTTTAAATCGGTCTAATATCTGCCATCAACATCAAATTATCAGTAACGTATCAATAAAAACTATTTAGATATGACTTTAGATAACTACTGAGGAGATTTTTGACTTGGTGCAGACTCGTACATTGTTGGCGAGGTAAACTAGCTTTTTTAGTCCTCATCACCACCCTTTCCTTATATTTTAGCAGTTACTGAAAAGCAGTGTAAAAGAAAGACGATAATTTGTGAAAACATAAACTGAAGACAGACTCGGTATAAGCTTACAACAGAATTTCAATAAAACGACTATAACATAATCAGGAAAGACTGAGTTATATCCCTTACATTGCTATACCGTGAGTAAAGGTACATACATGTCAGTCAATTTACATTTCAAAGGAGTAGGGGCTTTAATGGCCTAAAATGGCCCCAGATTTACAAGATAATGAAAATTCTAACAGAGCAGATTTTTCTCCATAAATTATTAGAATATGAGTAAATGATTTTAAAAAAATGTTTTTATTTAACTAAAAAAGGTTCAATGACGTCACAATGGTAGGTGCAAATGACGTCATAATTGGGAAAATAAGCAAAAATACCGAAAATTTGATGGTTTTTCTAAATTTTGACCACCGCACCATGCTTGCACCAATTAGAAATTTTAACATTTTGACAAGTTCATACATATCAAACTTCGGATAAAAAATCTTTTTGGTGCAAGGTTGGTGCGATAGTTTATTTTATATTTTTCATAGCCAAGCGGAGCAATAAAAAGCTGAAATTTGCCGTCCAAATTGGACCTTTTCATCTGACAAAGTTTAGTCTATACATTCTTATACCTATAGAAACTTATTTTTTTTGTTTATGAATGTAAAGTGTATTCCTAATTATATTTCCGTAAGTTTATCTAGTTAAATTTCTTTAAAAAATCAGACAGCAATAGACTTCATGTGTAAGGGAGTCAATAACAATTTTGAGGACAATTGTTTTAATTATGAAATTTTAGATAGACCATCAATATAACAAAATCTGTACATTTCTGATGTTTTTGCTAATTATAAATTCAAAATTTGTTGTTTGAATAGGGCAATCTTCCCTCTCTGATATTAGGGTCAGATCCATGATTTATGTAACGAAAAGGGGGGGGGGGGGGTGTATTTTACTTAAATGTCAATAATTGGCGAGAAACACGAGATTTATTTCGAAATGAAACTACCTATGTTCCAATTGAATGTGTCTTTGTGGGTAATGTGCATAGAGAACAAGTTCTATAAAATTTTATGGTAAAAAAAACGGAAACAGCATAAGGTAGACTATCCATATATCCGTATAAACATGTAATCATATATTATTATATAAGTACATCTGAGCCTGTGACAACTCTACAACTGATTTATTCATTGGATCACCAGCAGTGATGGTTATACATGGCTATGCACATTATGTATATACAACTCGTCTAAACATCAACCCAACAATGTAAGATCTGTAAATTTGCAAATGTATATATATATATATATATATATATATGGATAATTGACCTTTCCATGCATAGAAAATAGAGCCTGAAGTCTGTAAGCATACTACATGTCTGTTACCTTTTTAAAGGTAAGGTTTTGAATAGTTTTATAATCATGCGTAAAAATGAAGTGTAAATTTTAAAATGTGACCCGGCTTTGTTGTTAAGCCCTATTTGTGGGCATTATGTTTTCTGGTCTATGCGTTTGTTCGTCCGTGCGTTTGTCAGTCTGTTCGTCTGATTGTCCTTGTGTCTCGCTTCAGGTTTAAGTGTTCGGTCAAGGTAGTTGAATCTGACATTAGACTCAGACTTTTTTTGAAGTAAATTTTACTGTGTGTATTGAGTGTTTAATTTTTTTCTACTTTGCCTAGAGGTAAAAGGAGATGGGGTTTGACTTCGCAAAAAAAACATGTTTAAATCTGCCGATTTTTTGGGCCTGTCCTAACCTAGGATTTCCTGGCCATTGTTAGTCTTGCGATTTGGGCATCGATGTAATAAAGACACATTCTTGTTTTCAATAATTTTGACGAATATATAATGAATATTGTCATGATGATCAAAGACCAAGTCATACGACGCTAAGATTAGTGAAGGCGAAACTGAGTAAACTAATCACATTGACAAAAACTACAATAAAACAAATAATATATATATATATATGTAATGAATATAGAAAAAATCTAAGAATACAGATTTATTTGATATAGTAGCATGTTCCATTTTTTTTTGTTTTTTTTGGTTTTTTTTTTAATAATTAATCAGTTTATTGCACTATTCGTTGTTAACAAATACCCTAAAAGGTACAACTATCCCAGATAGGTATGTGTGAATTATCATGTGAACCAGGGGATTCACAAGATAAACTTATTATAGGTTTCAAAATGGTTAATACAATTTTTTTGTTTTGTAATTCTATAGAATGTAACGGTAATAAGTCTGGACGACTGAAATAGATAATAAAAATAAGATGAATTTGGAAAAGTCAACCCTAACGATCCTTTACATAAGTCTAGAGGGGGTGGGGTTGGAAAGGGGGGGGGGGGGGTTACTTCAATACTTAATTGATAGGGGTGCCGCTGTTTTGTCACCTTACCCAGTTTAACATTTTAAAAATATATACCTTTTCATAAATTGCGTAGGAAAAAAAGTTATATCATATATATCTGATAGTTTTCTCAACTTTTCACTTATTCAAGCTTAAAAAGGTGTAAATAGAAGTGCCCCCCTTCAACCCCAACCCCTTCTGGAAACATAACTACTGTCATGGAAATACACTGACTTTTGAAAACACCCTCTAAGGCATGTGTCTGTATCTATTTTTTGAAGATAATCAATATTAAGATTTCTAAGCGCTAAATGTGTCTTGTCTTTATATTATTCTTCTTGTCGCTGATAAGTGAGACCCCACCCAGCATCAGATGCACAATCTGTATATATCAGCAATACCCGGTATTTTGTTTTGTTTGTTGGTGTTTCAATATTGCTTTCCCCCTTAGTATTTACCTTGGAGTTTGTTTCTTTTTACAATTTACACCTTAAATTGCCTTTCTGTTTCAATATATTTAAAATTAAATCTTGTAAATAGAAAACAAATCGCGGTTGCCATGGGCACAGATATGTTGCTAGGGAGAAACAACAGTGAATTGGCAAAAATGTGCAATTAATTATGTAGTATTTAAATAGTGTAAATACTTATATACTACCTTATAGCCCCTAGTCCTTTGTTTCTTTAAATTGCTAAAGACAGAAAATCATCCAAGGAGCATGGACAAATTTGGATGAAATCAAATTCAAAAGAACTCTGCAAACGAATCGTCCCTCATATTATGAAATTTACTCAAAACCCTGCTTTATATTGTCAATAATTTATTGCCTTTGAACTTTAAGCAAACAACAGCCACTCAATCATACTTCAGAATAAGGAACTTAAATGATCAGTGAACACTGATTTATCTTTATATCAATGTACAGTGAATGGTTTATTTCACAAATTTACACAACTTCGGCTCGTTAAGCAATATTTGAAAATCGATCAAATAGTGCAATATGTTTAATTATCTGAAGTATTACTGAAAAACACATTTGTATAGAAAGCACATAAAATCGATCAAAAGTATGCAAGAATAAAATTCAGAAATAGAAGAAGATTGAAAATAGTCCAAAAGTTATATATAGAATTTATAAGAATCCACAAATAGTTAATTCCAATACGCGATTGAATGATTTTGACGTTTATGGTTCAACGTATTTTGTAATTCATAATAGAAATATATCATAAGTATAAATGTTATCACGAAAGGAACAGCAGCATGTACCTGACGGGATAATTGAGCTGATAAAAAATACTTCATTTTTTATATAAATAAGACCGTTAGTTTTCTCGTTTGAATTTTTTTACATTGTCATTTCGGGCCTTTTACAGCTGACTATGCGGTATGGGCTTTGCTAATTGTTGAAGGCCGTACGGTGATCTATAGTTGTTAACTCCTGTGTCATTTTAGAAGTGTAAATATTGACTGGATGCACGGTATCAGTCATCCTTTTCTCAGCAGCAATGAATTGTGAAGTCAGTAGAGAAGAAGAACAAAGGTCATGGATGAAGTCAGGGGTACGGTAACCACCAGGAAGGGCTTGATAAAATGATCACCTGGGCAAGAATAAAGCCAGGCAAATCTAGAAGATTTTAGTAAAGAATGGTTAAGTTAAGGAGGACATGTTTTAAATAGGAGACGAGATCATTCCAACGGTCTCAGAAAAAAACAGTTAATTGCCTTTAAAATGGTTCAACAACACCTTGTCAGATAAGTTGAATGTTGAAGATACATATAAGCAGTTGAACGACTGGTTAGATGTAGTAGATAAGAGCAGATTACCAGGGAAATACAACTTTTATTATACAAGGCATGGATTTACCAGCATGGGATATAACCTCGTCTTCTGTGGCCACTTCTTGTGTATGATTTACCAATGACAACGGTAGAAGGAATGGACTGAATTTCTAACAGTTTCCTACAAAGATGGCTGAAAGTACCACATCGTTTTAGCAGTGTGGGCCTTTACAGTTTATGAAGAAAGTTACAGCTACCTCTCAAGTCAATCACGGAGAGATTCAATGTGACCAAGCAGATGTTAGAAGCAGGAATGAGAAACTACGGCCAGCAAAAGTAGAGATAAGAACAAGAAGGAAGTGGTCGACAAAAAAGACAATAGAATATGTTGAGTCACGATTAAAGCACAGTGAGATAGTTGGCAGAGTTGCAGTTGGAAGGCAGGGGCTCGACGTAACACCTACATCTAAAAAGAAAACAGCAACAGTGGAAGAGAAAAGACAACTGGTACAGAAAAAGGTACGAACAATGAAAGAGGAAAGTAGTATGGTAAAGGCATTGAGTATGAAAGACGGGAGGTACAGATGGCGACATGACAAAGTACTAGTATTAGGACACCCTTGAAAGAACAAGGAAACATAGAAAGAACAAGGAAGGCCTTACCTTTGTCATATTTGTTAAGGAAGGACAGAAGAAGAGTGTTGAAGGAAGAGGTTCACTTGGAATAGCAACCGATTGGCAAATGTTAGATCTGAAGCAGGAGTTACAATTCCGGCCACATATTGCAGCAACCTGTCATCGTCATTTGGTCAGCCTCAACAAAAAAGAAAATTTTGCTGGAACTAACAGTACCAAGGGACGAACGAATAGAAGATGCTAACGAAAGAAAGATATTAAAATCAAGACTTACTTGCAGAATGCAGTGACAATGGATGGAGAGTTTGGTTATTTCAGTGGGAGTGGGAAGCAAGGGGTTTGTTGGACTGTCTATTTGAAAGGCATTAAAAGTGCTTGCCATTGTTGGAGGGGAAAGGAGTAAACTGATTGATAACTTGTGCAAAGAGGTAGATACATCATCAATGTGGTTGTGGAGGAAACGATATGAGAAGTGAAAACAGGGATGTATAGCCAGGTGGTTTCGGGCTTGAACTTGATCACCCCAGTCGGCGCACCTCTAGAGGTTGTAGTGGACAGCGCAGAAACGGCTGAGGAAGGGGGATTCACGGAACCACGCATCTTACCAACAGGATGTATTATTAAGGTAGCTTAAGAAACAGAATAAAAACAAAATCTCAACATTGACAAATGAAACATGAAAATGAGGATAGAGGTCATATGAACCATACCAAACAGCCGTGTAAACGTCACAATCATTCCATACACCAAATATAAATGACATATTACTTATAGTATCGGATAAACTATCAAAATGATTAAAACGTATGAACCATAAAAAAGAGGTCATGGGCGTTTGAAGACAAACACGAATAACATACGACCATAACATACACCAACTATTATTTATAGGTACCAGGCTTATAATTTGATACGCCAGACGTTCTTTTCGTCTTCATAAAACCCACAAGTGACGTTCAGATAAAAATAATGACAAAGGCAAAAAGGTACAAAGCTGAAGAGCATTGAGGATAAAAAATTCCAAAAACTTGTCCGAAATACGGCTATGGTAGTCTATGCTAGGATAAGAAAATCCTTAGTAATTCGAAAAATTTACACTTTTGCAAAAGGTTAATTTATCAAAATGACCAAATAATTGATATTCATGTCAACACCGAATTGCTACTACTGGATTGGTGATACCATCGGGGACGAAAGTCCTCTAGCAGTGGCATCAACCCAGTGTTATAAATAGTTATCAAAGGGGCCAGGCTTATAATTTGATACGCCAGACGCGCGTTTCGTCTACATAAGACTCATCAGTGACGCTCTGATATAAAAAAAAGGTGAGAAAGCCAAACAGTACAAAGTTGAAGAGCATTTAGGATTCAAAAGGTTTTCCCATATACGGCTATGGTAATCTACATGTATGCCTTGGATAAGAAAATCCTTAGTATTTCGAATAATTTACACTTTTGCAAAGATTTAATTTATTCAAAGACCAAATAATTGATACCCATGTCAACTCCAAAATGCTGACTACTGGGCTGGTTATACCCTCGGCGGTCAACTTTTCTAATTTACATAGGGCTCCATTAATATATCCCCCAAAACTAGAAATTAAAGGAACACCAAACCCTACTTCCTCTGATTCGTGTTTAATCTTGAGCTTATATCTCGAATTTGATATAAGCGGTGATCACAATACCATACTCTTTAACAAACTAGACAATTTTAATTTTGAAATTATAATTTTTCCCCAACCCTAGCAGCAATCAACAATCTTCATCTGCATATGTGATATGTATTTTCCAACTCATTAGGTTTCGAAGAGAGCTTGCTGCAACTACTCAAGACTTTATAGAATGTTACCGCTGTCTGCAGAAAGTTGCTGAATTAGGGTTATAATGTCTTAGAATGTATAGTCCTTTTTTTCTTCATTTGAAGATAACAAGACCTAGTTGTTAAATATTCTGTTATGGTCATGAGCATGATGAGGTATATATTAATACGTGTTATAGCGTTCTTTTTATGTCTTCTGTATATTTTTAACATTTACTATTTAGTCCACTTTTTGGTAATATCCTTTTGGCGTGGCTCGGTATTTACCCATTGTGTTATTGTGTAATTGTTAATTGTTTGTATTTCTGTCTTTATTTGCTAGTTTTCTTTGTCTAAAGAGTATATATGGACCATTTTGTTATTCCTTGTTAACATAACTGTATTATTTTGTTTTAGAAGTGGATAAGATTATAACAAGGTTGAATGCTGTACCCTAATGTTTCACATTTTTACCTATTGTGTCTGTATGCTCACACATGGTTGTCATGGAAGTCTTTGTGACTGGCATAGAAGTAAAAAGTTTAGCTAGGTATAAACCCAGGTTTAATCAATAGTTTCCTACAAACGGAAATGCCAGTACCAAGTCTGGAAATGGCAGTACCAAGTAAAAAATATCATAGTTGTTTTCCATTCTTTTGATGTGTTTTAAATTTTAATATTTGGATTTTTATATTATATATGGGTCTTTCCGTTTTGAATTTTCCTTGGAATTCGGTATTTTTGTTATTTTACTTTCGGTCATGCTTACTTATTTGTGAATCTAATTATGTTTAACACGTAATTACAAGTTTTTCTATATAAGTTATAGTGTGTGCAAAATATGAAAGAATGTAAAAAGAAAACCCATCTTTCATTGACAATAACTCCTATAGGCTCTAAATTGACAATTAATAAAATTATAATTGACTTATTTAATTGTAGATATCAATTTGCTAAACACTTGACTAATGTTTTTAAAAGTTTCTATTATAGTACTGGTATAACTACAAATTTGGTCATCTGATTTTTCTGAAAGATTTGCATAAGATAAACCTTAACCTGCTTACCATTTCAATTGGTGTTAGATATGCTCTTCCTACTTTAATTTTTTAAAAGTATGCCAAAAATTGCTTTTAAACCCTAAGTTCTATTTTAGCAATGGCGGTCCTATTTCTTCAAGGACAAAATAATAAATATTCTAAGGATCATCCGGCCCAAGTTTGTATAAAAGTGGTCCATTGGTTTCAGTGGTGAAGAATTTTTAACATTATGCCTAGCGCTAAAGATAAAGCAATACGAATCAAACTCATTTGTTTTATTACTGATACGTTAATTCCGATGATTATTGTTTACTTGTACTTTTTTTCGCGGGTACTTATTTTTTGCGAATTGTGTATTTCAAACACGTTCGCGGGTATTTATTTTCGCGATTTTATAATTCTTGCCTTTCAGTTGAAAGGTTTGATTTAGATTCGCGTGTATTTATTTTTTGCGATAATAAACCAACCGCGAAATTCGTGAAAATAAGTACAATTACAGTATCAGTAAAAGAATAAATGAACAAAGCAAGTCATCTCAAGAAAAACTGTCTTCTAAGATTTAAACAGTTAATAAAGGAGAGATGAGCAATGGAGGCAATCAAAACTATGTCAAATATAGAATCACAACTCTCCAAGCAATAAAAAATCATGCAAGCTTCCAACAAATCACACAAACTTTCAAGCAATTTAAATAAAGTACATGTAACTTCAAAATCCATCTCTTTCACAGTCTCATCTTGATAAAACAAAACAATAAATGATCAGATAATGCTGTTACAAGACCTCATCTATTTCACTTCTTTGTATTGAGTAAGACAAAACAGAATATAGTCATCAAGCCAGTAGCATAAGGGTTTTGATTTCATTACAAATTTATCGACAGGTTGTAGGTATTCCTACGTGAACTCATTGCTCCCTTTAATAGCACACTTGTTTGTTTAGTGTTATGAATCACAGTTTACGGCCATACTTATTAAAGACCCCTATACATTGCATTTATTGATAACAGTGGCCGTTATCTTCATGACATATGTTTGTTAAATAATCAAGAATTTTCTTAATATACTGCCGAAATTTACCGAAATTTACATTTATTTTCTTAAACATAAAACATATTTGAATTTTATTTATTAAGGGTATGCCATGCCTTATTACTTTTCCGGATACACAGGTTTGTTTGTACTCAGAGAAAATTTTGAAGTAAAAGATCAGCCATTTTAGCCAAAGGGTCCACATGCACATAAATAATTCATAATTGTAAACGATAATAACTGTCCTTCAAGTCCTAAATGATGCATTTCTAATTTTCATGGGCCACTCCACACTAAAATCGACGACATATGGCACGATTGTTCGTTCCCTTTCGTGACGCTTCTTTTTTTTGGAGGGTGATATTCCTTGAGCACCATATTACGATCTATATATATATATATATATACAAAAAAAGTTTCTTTTTGTGTATTTAATTTTTAATATATATATATATATATATATATATATATATATATATATATATAAACGCCTAAAAAAGTGTACACAACAACTCCAAATACAAAAAAAGGTAACTATAAATGTAATTATTTATAAATATTTCGGATAACAGATATCCTTCGTCAGTCAGATTCTGATGTGAAATGAATCATCTTTTGAGTCTCGTTAGATTAAACTTTTACTAAATCTTGAATTATATACAATAAAAAAAGTCAAACCGAACATCAGTAAAGACGCTTGCACCATTCTAAAAAAATGTTAACATGACATAGGTTATATGGTTTATTACAACAGAGAGCTCATATATATGCTTTAAATACAAATAATAATGTGCGATTTGAACTAGCACAATTCTAAAACTGTATCGGGAACGACAATTATGATGGTATAACATGTATACGCATGATAACGTCTGTAAAATTACCAAATAGACAGCACTGAACGATCTAAATATTTGAAATTGAGAGTAAAGTAGTTACAACAGAGTCTGAATATTTAAACATCGTGAACAAACGGCCGTAAAAATGTAATAATATTTTTTTACTAAGTATAACTAGAAGAACGTGGCTAGGTACTTATACATCCCTCAAAAAATTAAGCAATTTAAATTGGTATCTTCAACAAATGTATTTAACAAATGAAAAAGGTTAAGAAAAAGAAACAGAGACTGTAATAATACGTAATATAACCTGAATGTGAAGCACTACACGGAGTCGAACTACATCTTTTCATTTATCCCATTTGGTGCCAAAGTTGTTAATTTTCGTATCCAAAATCTTTCCCGAGCGAGTCTATCCTCCTTAGACCAAGCAGAGTTGTGGTCAATGATTTTAATGGTCAGTCGATTGAGATCTGCCTTAGTGTGGCCAGGGGATCTCAAATGTCGACTGAGAGGGAGGTCTGGCTTGCATTGGTAGTCGCTACGATGGCCGTTCATTCGTTTGTGAAACGGCTGTTCTGACTCGCCAACATACTGTTTACCACATTTACACTGTAAGAGATACACAACATTTGAAGTCTTGCAGTTAACATTGCAAAATATGGTGTATTCTGTGCCAGTGGAGTGACTGTTAAAAGTCTGGGTATCCAGTATTTGTTTGCAAGTCAGACATCGTTTGTTTCCGCAACCCTTGCAAGATCCCATAGATGATAAGCCTGCTTGAGAGGATAAATCAGCTCTCACCAGCAAGTCTTTAAGGCTTTTGGGCCTACGGAATGCCAGTACAGGTGGTTCGGGAAAGATCTTGGATAGTTTTGAATGTTTTTCGATCTCTTTCCAATTTTCGCGGATAAGGTGAGATAAGTTGTCAAATTTTGGATGGTAATTCAACACAAAAGGCACCCTCTTGTTGACCTTTTTTTCTTTATATTGTAAAAGCTCATCTCGGCTGATGTTGTTAGCACGAGAAAAACCTTTATCAATGTCTTTTCTTTTGTAGCCCCGATGTTTAAGGTGACCGCGAAGTTCTTGTAGACGTTTTTTTGCAATATCGTTGGTGGAGCAAATCCTTTTTATTCGTATGGCCTGGCTGTAGGGAATGCTCTTGGTGCAGTGTTTGGGATGACAACTCAAAGGAGATAGATATTGATGTTTGTCTGTGGGCTTGCAATACAGATCTGTTAATATGTTTCCATCCCTCAATTGCGTTGTAGTGTCAAGAAATGTGATCTTAGAGTCAGAGATTTCATATGTGAATTTTATTGAGGGATGGGCATTGTTGGCATGATGAATGAACAGATTTAGTTCTTGTTCAGTATTGTCCCACTTCATGTCAATATCGTCGATAAATCGAAACCAAGAGAGGGGTTGATGAAGAGATGCATTGAGAATTCTTTGTTCTAATTTCCCCATAAAAATATTGGCATAAGACGGGGCCATCTTTGTTCCCATTGCTGTTCCATTAACTTGGAGGAAGTGTTCGCCATTAAATACGAAGTTATTGCATTTCAATACCAAAGTTAGAAGCTGGATGAGACATTCAGTTGGTGGATGTAAGGTGTTACGAGAGTTCCAGACTTCCCTACAGGCTTCAATACCATCGTCATGGGGGATGTTAGTATAGAGGGAGGTAACATCAAGCGAAACAAGGATCGTTTCAGGTGGGAGAGGGTTCAGAGATTCCATTTTCTTAAGATAGTGTGTTGTGTCTTGTATATAGGATGGTAAATTTTCTACATGTGGTCTAAGATGAAAGTCAATAAATTCTGATATTTTCTCTGTAGGGTGGTCATTGGCGGAAACAATTGGTCTACCGGGATTATTAACTTTATGAATTTTAGGCAGAAGATAGAAACGCCCGGGCTTTGATTTTTCAGGTTTTAGGTATTTAAATGTGTCTTCATCAATATGCCCCTGTTCACACATGTTTTTCAGGTTTGTTGTGATCTCTTTGTTGAACTGAGGGGTGGGGTCAGTGTCTAATTTCTTATAAAATCTCTCATCAGAGAGTTGACGTTCTGCCTCTTGAATGTAGTCACATTTGTCCATGACGACAACAGCGCTACCTTTATCAGCTGGTTTAATTATAATGTCGTCTCTGTTCTTAAGTTTCCGCACAGCTTCATTTTCTTCAGACGATAGATTGCTGAATGTTTGGGAAGTGGCAGTGGACAGATGTGTTACGTCGGATTTAATTTTGTCAATTATATGTTCCAAAGTTGCACATTTACTGGGTTTCGGTAAAAACCCCGGAATCGCCGATTCAAGAGAAAAAAACAAAGTTGCATGAACTCCACAAACACTGTAGTCAACTTGTCTACAGTTGCTTTGTCGGAGACCGAGACTAAGGTACTGTCAAAAGGTCTTAATTTTTGTCCCACGCCGGGCAAAATAGATTCTATACTTTTGGAAGATGACCTAGACAAGCTAGCAAGATCCCTCAGAATCAAGGAATATTTTTATAAGAACACCACAAATGGTACCACTGAAAGTGACACAAGTGATCTCGACTCAGATGACGACCAAGCAGATGTCGATATTCCCAGATTCAGGAAAAAAAGTTCATGGATTCCGAAACCCAGTAAATGTGCAACTTTGGAACATATAATTGACAAAATTAAATCCGACGTAACACATCTGTCCACTGCCACTTCCCAAACATTCAGCAATCTATCGTCTGAAGAAAATGAAGCTGTGCGGAAACTTAAGAACAGAGACGACATTATAATTAAACCAGCTGATAAAGGTAGCGCTGTTGTCGTCATGGACAAATGTGACTACATTCAAGAGGCAGAACGTCAACTCTCTGATGAGAGATTTTATAAGAAATTAGACACTGACCCCACCCCTCAGTTCAACAAAGAGATCACAACAAACCTGAAAAACATGTGTGAACAGGGGCATATTGATGAAGACACATTTAAATACCTAAAACCTGAAAAATCAAAGCCCGGGCGTTTCTATCTTCTGCCTAAAATTCATAAAGTTAATAATCCCGGTAGACCAATTGTTTCCGCCAATGACCACCCTACAGAGAAAATATCAGAATTTATTGACTTTCATCTTAGACCACATGTAGAAAATTTACCATCCTATATACAAGACACAACACACTATCTTAAGAAAATGGAATCTCTGAACCCTCTCCCACCTGAAACGATCCTTGTTTCGCTTGATGTTACCTCCCTCTATACTAACATCCCCCATGACGATGGTATTGAAGCCTGTAGGGAAGTCTGGAACTCTCGTAACACCTTACATCCACCAACTGAATGTCTCATCCAGCTTCTAACTTTGGTATTGAAATGCAATAACTTCGTATTTAATGGCGAACACTTCCTCCAAGTTAATGGAACAGCAATGGGAACAAAGATGGCCCCGTCTTATGCCAATATTTTTATGGGGAAATTAGAACAAAGAATTCTCAATGCATCTCTTCATCAACCCCTCTCTTGGTTTCGATTTATCGACGATATTGACATGAAGTGGGACAATACTGAACAAGAACTAAATCTGTTCATTCATCATGCCAACAATGCCCATCCCTCAATAAAATTCACATATGAAATCTCTGACTCTAAGATCACATTTCTTGACACTACAACGCAATTGAGGGATGGAAACATATTAACAGATCTGTATTGCAAGCCCACAGACAAACATCAATATCTATCTCCTTTGAGTTGTCATCCCAAACACTGCACCAAGAGCATTCCCTACAGCCAGGCCATACGAATAAAAAGGATTTGCTCCACCAACGATATTGCAAAAAAACGTCTACAAGAACTTCGCGGTCACCTTAAACATCGGGGCTACAAAAGAAAAGACATTGATAAAGGTTTTTCTCGTGCTAACAACATCAGCCGAGATGAGCTTTTACAATATAAAGAAAAAAAGGTCAACAAGAGGGTGCCTTTTGTGTTGAATTACCATCCAAAATTTGACAACTTATCTCACCTTATCCGCGAAAATTGGAAAGAGATCGAAAAACATTCAAAACTATCCAAGATCTTTCCCGAACCACCTGTACTGGCATTCCGTAGGCCCAAAAGCCTTAAAGACTTGCTGGTGAGAGCTGATTTATCCTCTCAAGCAGGCTTATCATCTATGGGATCTTGCAAGGGTTGCGGAAACAAACGATGTCTGACTTGCAAACAAATACTGGATACCCAGACTTTTAACAGTCACTCCACTGGCACAGAATACACCATATTTTGCAATGTTAACTGCAAGACTTCAAATGTTGTGTATCTCTTACAGTGTAAATGTGGTAAACAGTATGTTGGCGAGTCAGAACAGCCGTTTCACAAACGAATGAACGGCCATCGTAGCGACTACCAATGCAAGCCAGACCTCCCTCTCAGTCGACATTTGAGATCCCCTGGCCACACTAAGGCAGATCTCAATCGACTGACCATTAAAATCATTGACCACAACTCTGCTTGGTCTAAGGAGGATAGACTCGCTCGGGAAAGATTTTGGATACGAAAATTAACAACTTTGGCACCAAATGGGATAAATGAAAAGATGTAGTTCGACTCCGTGTAGTGCTTCACATTCAGGTTATATTACGTATTATTACAGTCTCTGTTTCTTTTTCTTAACCTTTTTCATTTGTTAAATACATTTGTTGAAGATACCAATTTAAATTGCTTAATTTTTTGAGGGATGTATAAGTACCTAGCCACGTTCTTCTAGTTATACTTAGTAAAAAAATATTATTACATTTTTACGGCCGTTTGTTCACGATGTTTAAATATTCAGACTCTGTTGTAACTACTTTACTCTCAATTTCAAATATTTAGATCGTTCAGTGCTGTCTATTTGGTAATTTTACAGACGTTATCATGCGTATACATGTTATACCATCATAATTGTCGTTCCCGATACAGTTTTAGAATTGTGCTAGTTCAAATCGCACATTATTATTTGTATTTAAAGCATATATATGAGCTCTCTGTTGTAATAAACCATATAACCTATGTCATGTTAACATTTTTTTAGAATGGTGCAAGCGTCTTTACTGATGTTCGGTTTGACTTTTTTTATTGTATATAATTCAAGATTTAGTAAAAGTTTAATCTAACGAGACTCAAAAGATGATTCATTTCACATCAGAATCTGACTGACGAAGGATATCTGTTATCCGAAATATTTATAAATAATTACATTTATAGTTACCTTTTTTTGTATTTGGAGTTGTTGTGTACACTTTTTTAGGCGTTTATATAATTTATTTATTGTGTACATGTATCGTTACTCGTAACGATCCAGCGCCCTCTTGGGGAAAATCGTTGACTACTATACAGACGTTTTATATATATATATATATATATATATATATATATATATATATATACAACTCGTCTAAACATCAACCCAACAATGTTAGATCTGTAAATTTGCTTTCGCAAATTTTTGGTTCTTCCCTCACCGGGATTCGAACCCATGCTACTGTGATATCGTGACACCAAATCGCCTGCACTGCAGCCGTCCCGCTAGATTATATACATTATGTACACAGCCATGTATCACCATCATTGATGGCGATCCGATGGATACATCTGTTGTAGAGTTGTCACTGACTCAGACGTACTTATATATATATATATATATATTATTTCACAACTGGATCGTTCGCTATGCCCGTGTCTTTTGTGACGTTTTTTTTAAATTATAATAACAAACATGATCTGTGTATTACTAGTAAATTCGTAAGACAGGGATTTCGTTATCACAAATTACTTAAACCTTTTCAAAATTCTTCCAATGATATAAAGATGTGGTTTTGATGTTAGGTTATACCTATAGAAACTTTATTTCAAACGGGAGAGCACATTCTCAATTATAAGGAGATGTTTACTGTGAAAGAAAATTTATACACGATCATGGTAAACTTATTGATCCTTATAATAAACTTATTATAAAAGGTTAATAACTCAATACTGTTATTAGATCTTTGAATACTTTTGTTTTGGTATTAATATTGATTTTGTTATCAGCAAACTAAATGTTATTGTTATATACATATGCACATTCATCGTTCTTCAAAAGGTCTATACCTGTATCTTGGCATTGCACAAGGTCATGGTTTTTTTTTCTCTCTGACTGATTTCCTCATAGATTAACGAGTTTTGAACAGCGGTATACTACTGTTGCCTTTATGTATAATGTTTTTTTATACTAGTTGTCAAAGGCTTTTAACTATTCATCAATAAGACTCGCAATATTTTCAAGATGGTTCAAATATTTACAGAAATGACAGTAACTTAGGTAAAGGAGGAGTACTCATTGCCGTCAAAGACATATACATCACTTTATCAGTACCAGAACTTCAAACTAATTGCGAAATTGTTTGGTGCAAGATGGAAATTGTCGGGCATAAACTGTCTATCTATCCAGTTACTACAACCCCAAAACATCAAACGAAAAGGGATATAATGAATATGGAATAAGCATTGAAAGAGCCAGTAAAATACGAAATGCATTTATTATATTAGCTGGTGATTTCAACCTACCTGGCTGGGATTAGACTACCAAAGAGATCGAGATGGACATCCAATGTGCAACAAGTCATGAAACATTTGCTTACTAGTATATATTGGATGATAGTGGGATGGCACAAATTGTGAACAAACCAACCAGAGGACCCCATAATATTGATCTTGTTGTAACAAATCATCCTGATAGCTTCATGAGAGTTGAAAACTTACCTGGGCTCTCCGACCGTGAAATCGTTTTCACAGTAGTTAATCTAAAACCCAGGACATCCATTCAAAAACCAAGGATTATGCCATTATATAGTAAAGCAAATTGGGAGAATATGAAACTAGATCTGAATAAATTACACCAAGATATCACCCTAATGAATGAGCAAAAAGCAGGAGTAAATAAATTATGGACACACTTCCAAACAAAACTTAAAGAGAGCATAGGAAAAAATGTGCCGAAAAAAAACAGCTAGGAAAAAGGATGGTAGTCCCTGGATTACATCTGACATCAATCGTCGCATACGAGACAGATGGTTCAAAAGAATGAAAAAATCTGGAAATAGAGGAGATAGAGACACATTTAAAGAACTTAAGCGTCGTACACAGAGAGAAATTAGGAAAAACTTACTGGAATTACATCGACAGTATAGTACAGTACAGTAAAAGAACAGTATGCCGCCAAGATATATAGAGATGAGAATTTACAAAATATTGACAACTCTGAAATCATTGAATTTACTGTTGATGACAAGTTATTTTTCGAAACTTTACTCACAGAAATACGATCTGATAAATTATATGCCAGTCTCTCTCACTTGCATAACTAATAGAGCACATCATAACTAACCATATCATGTCTCATGCAGATACACACAACGTCATGTATCCATTACAACATGGGTTTCACAGGGGATCATCATGTGAATCACAACTGATTGAATTTACTGATGATGTAACTAGAAACTTAGATCTAGGGAAACAAACAGATTGTCTCATAATGGACTTCTCCAATGCATTTGATAAGGTAAGGCATAGCCTTCTCATTCACAAACTGAAGCATTATGGGATAACCGGTAAAACAAATCAGTGGATAAACAACTTCCTCAGTGACAGAATACAGTCAGTAGTTGTAGAGGGTGAAACATCGACCTCCATTCCTGTAGAGTCCGGCGTACCATAAGGATCCGTCCTGGGACCTAGCCTATTTATGTTATATATAAACGACATGCCCAAGGGGATTCAATCAACCGTACGAATGTTTGCTGATGACACTATTGCTTATCTCACAATCTCATCCAATGCAGATGCCGCAAACTTACAAAAGGACCTTAACCAACTGGCGGTATGGGAAACAACATGGCTTATGAAGTTCCATCCAGACAAATGAAAAGTACTCACCATCTCCAAGAAGCTCTCCATCAAAGTACAATTATACACGGCATGGCCATAACCTTGAACTTGTAACGTCAGCAAAAAACCTTGGATGTACTATTTCATCAGATCTTAAATGGGGGAAACACATAAGCTCCATCTGCTCCAAAGCCAACAACACCATTAGCTTTTAAAAAGGAATGTTAACATCTCAAACAAGTCAATTAAAGAAAAAGCATATTTGTCCCTCGTCAGGCCTACTTCAGAATATGCCAGTGCAGTATGGGACCCATACCAGCAAAACGACATCCACAGATTGGACATGGTACAAAGACGGGTAGTAAGGTATGTTACTAACAGATATCACAACACCTCATCTGTTAGTAGCATGCTTGAACATCTTGAATGGCCTATACTACAAGAACGAAGGAAACATAGACGTTTAATAATGATGATCAATGATATATAAGATACAGAACAACTTTGTCATAGTCGATACATCCAGTAAGCTAATACTGAATGAACGCTCTTCCAGAAATAACAACGAAACGGCACTTAGAATATAATTAATATATACCATCATGTAAAACAACTGTACGGAAGGATTCGTTCTATCCAAGAACAATCAGAGAGTGGAACACCTTGCCTAACTCTACTGTCTGCGCCCCGAATCCTGAATATTTCAAGGCTCAGCTTCGTCAATAGATTTAAATGGTTTTAGTTGTACCTGTATATATATATATCAAATTGCACCCATTCTTTTTGTTTATTAAATTTCAAAAAATATTGCATGTGCTCACTCCAAAATGCGGCAGAATAGTCAACCAGTTGACGGTGGCCCCTTACCGGAAGAAGAAGAAATAATTGTCAACACCTGCAAGTACTCTCAGATCTTAGTGTCTTGTTGTTGGGATGTACAAGTACCGTACATGCATATATGTCCTCCTTGTGTTTTTGTTAGGTGTATTTCTATCTGTATCCATTTGATGAGTTTAGCCTTTTTCAATTGATGTTTATAGTTCGTTCTTATGTAGAACTGTTACACCACTGTTCCATGTTAGGGGAGGGTTTGGATCCTGCTTACATGTTTGACCCTGTCCCATTGTGTATGTATAAGCCTGTCCCAAATCAGGAGCCTGTTATTCAATGGTTGTTGTTTGTTGCTGTGTTACATATTATTTAACATAAACAAGGCCATTAGTTTTCTGGTTTGAATTGTTTGATTTGTCATTTCGTGGCCTTTTATAGCTAACTATACATTATGGTCTTCACTCATTGTTGAAAGCTGTACGGTAACCTAGAGTTGTTAATTCATCAATTGGTCTCTCCTCAAGAGATGTCTCATTGGCAATCACACCACATCTTCTTTTTTTATAATAACATGCAACTGTTACCCCTAAACTGCTAGAATATTTATCAAAACATATCTCATCTACTTCACAGTCACATCTTCATAAAATAAAAGAACAAATGTTAAGATATTTATTTTATTTTCATATTGTCACCCAGCAGATTTTAACAAATGTACAAATTAACAAGATGAACTAAGGGAGATAAATCAAACAAAAATAAATAAAATACTGTTTTAATATTTTGCTCAAATTAGTTATTTAGGACGGCAAATTTGAAAATATATAATGCATTCAATTTATATAGATAACCAATACAACTAATCTCACTTAATTAACCTTTCACTGTCAGAAAACTTGAAATATACTAACACTTCTTCTAGCAAAACATAAACAGGGGCAAGAGAAATGTAAAACTCCTATAAAAGCTTCTCACAAAAAAGATACAAAATAAAACCAAAAAAAGATAAAATTTTACCACTCTCTGATTACTTATGTAAGAGATATATACAAAAGTTAAAAAATAATGTGTCAAGTTTAAAATACGGTTATCAAGATTAGGCCCTAGCTTCACGTCTATTGTGATGTGTTTTCCATACTAAGATTTGATTTATTAATTCTTGTACATAAAAGGAGATATTTTTCAACAGTAATTAATTGTTCTTTTCCTCCAATTTGTAACATGATGAATTATATTTTCAATTGAAATGAACATTCCCATAGTGTCATGCCATAGATAGCCCAAAACATTATGACTCTTGAAAGGCTATTGCATATTTTGATGTAGTCTTTCAGGATATCATGATTGTTTGGACAAGCTCCTAGATTGCTTATGCCTTTATCTAGAATCTAAAAATCTAGAAAGGTTTGAAAAAAGTCGTGGCAGAAATATTAACCTTAATCTTGGAGAATATTTAAGACAATTGTATTACTATATTAAAATTGAATGAGGTTCAAAATTTTCTACTAAAAGCAAAAATTATAAACATGAAAACTAAAAGCAATCATCAAATATAACAACAAAATAAAGTGTATTCTGTAATACATGTACTTAAAGGGTGAGTTAACAGTGAACAAAAAGTACAAAAACAATGTACATGTACTTGTAAAAGAAAAAAACTTGTTATATGTTTAAGATTTTGTTTTTATATCTTATACTGTATTGCTTTTGGATTAACTTTGTTACAGATAACTCTTACTGTGGAGAAATCACATTTGTTTATGGAAACTACAGCAATTTTGTTCAGAGAAATAAAAAACATGTTTTCATACTACTGGAACATCTCATGGAATGCCTCTTACAAATGGGAGTAAACATTTAAATATAATAAGAATATTAGGTTTAACAAACGTTTGAAGTACATGTATATAACAATAAGGTCCAATAATCAGTACATATGGTCCCATTAACTGAAGCTTGGCACAATTTCACTATATTAAGAGAAGAAAAGGATTATGAACATATTCTGATACCGTACGTAACAATGCAAACTTAACACTAATCTATCCGAAAACAAAGCTGAACAAAATACACTTCTTCCACCACAATTTGTAAATGATATTGGAATGTTATCCATTAACTTCTGTTAAAAACATGCACATGTATCTACAAATAATTACTTGATTTAAATATACATTGTATGTAAGTCTGGACTGTTACCCTAATGCCCCTGGATGCAAGTTCAAACAATCAAGTTTTCATGGTGTATCAATGCCATATCAAAGAAAACTGAAGCATAAACCGTAAGTCACTTTGACCTTTTTTCAACTTGTTATTGACAATTTTTATAAGGTGTATCTATATTTATCCCTATTTTACAAAATTTTCCTTAGATCTTACTGACTGATTTGTCAAAGACCACCTTGACACATGAAAGATTAAGACCTAGTGAATAGTGATACTTCCATTCTCAAAATGGGCTGAATATAATTTAAAAAACATTGTACAATATATCACAGAAAAAACAAGTGAAAATTAAAAAAAACAAACAATAATACACACATACAATGTGCATGTACACATACTATTGCATAAGAATGTTCTCAGTTTATCAAAACAAGGAGCAACATAAAGAAAATACAATACATAGTTATGGACTATTCTTATATTATTGACTTTTTGACTCCCAAGTGAATGTACATAATTTTCAACAGGTTAAATATTGGAAAAGAACATTCCTGTACAAGGTCCAGTAAAAGGAATTATACAGGTGAAATAAAGCTTACAAATAGTCCAATTAGGGGGGCGGGGATAACTGTTTTCATATGTTTTCATTCTTAAGGTGGTACCAAACGCTACAGGGAGATAACTCTGTAAAGTCAGATAAATGTTTTAATTACGTTGTGTTGTAATAGGAATATTAAGCTTCTCAATGATCAAAATAAGTGTTTGTCAAACTGCTATATAACCAGTGTAATTTTTCTGACAAAACGGTTGGTTCATATTTTTTACATTTTTGTTAATTTACTTTGACAAAATTTTATGAATATTAAACGAGCCAAATTAATTTTAGTGAAAGTGTTGGGTACCACCTTAATAGAAAACATAAAATTGTTATTTCTTTTCCCCAAGCTTGATTTTACTTTTTTTTGGTTGCTTCTTACTTGACCCAAATGTCCTACCAGCTGACCGGAGAGTACAGAAAGGTACAGTAAGTTACCTGTTGTAAAATTTTATACTCGTACTCTAATAACTTGTCTGCATTATTCAACTTATTCAACATTTATGTGTATCTGACGAATGTAAAAGTTCTGACAAAATGACACATATATATATATATACATTTGTACTACATTGTACATGGACTTATGTATTTTATACATTCAATTAATTATCACAGACTGAACAAATATCCACATTTAGTATCACAAATATTGAACACTTTTAAGCCAAGCTTTTAAGAATCTGTCTTTTTTTATGTTATATATTAACATCAACAATTCATTTTTGTAGAAGCTCTAGGTAAGTTACTAATGAGACACAAATTACCAAGTTTTAAAGAATCTTTTCCATATTTCAGTAATATAAATGTACAAGTGGTATACAGGACATTAAATACATGGTTCTGACTTTGACTCCTTGGTCCAAAATATATCATATCACGATTTTATTTTAATTTCTAAAAAGCTGTATATATATACACAACACGTCACAATGATTTTGCTTTTTCCAGAAGTTTTTTTTTTTTAACCAATTTACTATAAAAAATTTACAAGGTTGTGAAAAAAAATTAATAAGAGGCATGTGAATATTACAGTTTTTACAAGTTATAAGGACAAATTCTTCAAACACGTATAAAGAAGTTGAAGTCTACAAAAAATGTATATACTATTGCTAGTTAAAAGTCAAACATTTTATCAGTACACAAGGAAAGCACTATATGACTATATACTGTAACAGTTATCACCTGTTGATTGGCACCATAATTTAAACCTTTGAACCAAGCAATTTTCTCAAACAAATCTTCAAAAAGACTACAAGTACTAGTTAACCAGTAACAGATGCCTCAATGAAGAAGTAAACATTTATTTTTACTCCATTCCAAGTGTTAATAATCTCCACAAGCCAAAGAAAGGCCTGTGAAGATTATTTAAACTTGGAATGGAGTAAAATAAATTGTTTTATGTCTGTTACTTATAAACTAGTACTACAATGTAGTAGGGTTTTTGAGATAAAGACACATTTCTTCAGTAAAGTGTAAACATGGTAAAGAATCTAAGCTATATTGAAATTATCAAAGACCAAACAATTATTGTAACTGACACAGCCAGTAGGTTGATTTGATAACAATGCTCAAGAAATCTTTACACAAAAAGACAGTACAATTCTGAGTAATAAAAAATTTCCTAGAAAAATGGCACAAGTACATAAAAATGTATTAATACCCGGAATAAAGTAATGTCTTGTATACACGGTACATGTTTAAGCATGTTAAGCTTACAAGGATCTGACATCATTCTTATCAGCCAATCAAATTTCTGCTAAAACAATTTAGAACATGTATTATAACTTACAATGTATATGACAACTAAACCAAGTGGTCTTTAAAACAGAACTAAAACAGTGTTATAAGGGAGACTGGTCACATATATTAGATTGGTTTTGATATTTTGTTTTTTTCTTTCTTAATATTGGTATTACTAATCAAAACAGTTAACAAATATTTCTATGGTATAAATTTAAACATATCAAAGGTTTTCCTATAAATTTATTTAAGATATTTTATCATTTAACCATGCAAAAACTATAAATATTTCCAAAATAAATCTTTTAAAATCTTTAAAATCTATTGTGTATAGTGAATTTTAGATTACAGACATGATTGAAAAATTTACAGTAATACATATTTTGGCATCTTTAAAGAGCTAAAATCCTTTTGATATCAGGACCATGCTTCCAGTGGTTCATCTGTATGCCCTACTCTGAAAAAACAACAACTACAGCAAGCCTTTGGCCTTGATTTGAATTTTGAAGTATCACAGTCATAAATCTGAATTTCTGAAAATCTGGTTCCTCTTAGGGATACAATTAACTGGTTTTTCGTGTATGCCACACAGACAGGCTTAACGTCAATACCCAGCTGGAATGTGTTTTGAACTGGACATGCCAGGAATTCACCTTTTGGTGAAAATAACTGTACTCTGTAATTATTTGCATCTGCAACAAAAATATTATCGTAATCATCAACACAAATGCCCATTGGATAAAATAAAGAACCTAAAGCGGACCCTTGAGATCCAAACATACATCGTATACTTCCATCGGTTTTGTGAACTTTGATTCTGTGGTTTCCGCTGTCAGATACTATGATGTCATTTTTACTATTTGTTGTAATGTAATATGGAAAAAGAAATTGTTCTAAGGTTTCTCCCCCAGTTCCGAATGAAAATGCATGTTTCTTTCTGTCTGTGAAGATATGAACTCTGTTTCTTTGTAGACTACTAACAATTATACGTTCACGTTTACTAATGGCAATTCCGAACGGATTTTCACTTTTATACACATCACCATATTGTGCAATCAGTCGACCATCGGTTGTATATTCACGTAATATAGCATTTCCTGACCGACTGACTGTAACTAGGATTGATCCCGCCTTAGTTACAGCAACATCTCTGATAGAACAGTCACATTTGAAAGACATATTTTTAGTATCCCCGTCTGGGATATATATTGTAATTGTATTTTTGCTACAGTCAGCAATAATTATCCTTCCTGTTTTTGGACATACAGCAAGGCCAGAAATGTTTACAAATCCTTCAGGTCCACTATCAAACTGCCCAAATCTCTGTGAAAACGTCAAAGAACTCTTTTTAGAGGTGGGCCTTTCTGTGAGGGGAAAGTCTGGTCTGTCCCCTTTAGATCCTGATTGGTTTTGGCTTAGAGACGATGATAGTATTGTGTCTTTTAGACTGGTTATAAGATGGTTGTAAGGAAATGCAGACACACCACCTTCTGGAAGGGTTACCTCCTGGAAAACATAAATACAAAATAAAATCATTCTGATCAGATAAGGCCTAAATTTAAGTATTGTTTGTTTCCCCATCCTGACCCTGCCAAGCAATAATTTTATTTTTTCCAAAAAGCTTGAAAAATATCGGACGATGCGACAAGCTTAAATAATCAGAAATGAATAAAATAATTTTCTACTTAGTTTTGATAATAAAATTTTATGAGTAGCACCGCTTTTGCAGGGTCGGTCGGGATTGGGGAAACAAACAATATTTTATTTTAGGCTTAAAAGATAGAGGACTTGTTATAACAAATGTTGGATGCTTATGGACGATCTTTGGATTAATTTGTCAAGCACAAGCTTAAGATGGAAACCCTGCAAAGCTTTAACTAGCTCTACCAAAATGATACAGGATATAAAATATATTTACATGTACATGTACCATAAAATCTAAAATCAAAAATCTTACTATAGCAATAGGGACTTGTCTACAGGTCAGCTATGTAGCCCTTTTGTTTCTTAGAATGAGTCCAAGTATGTATACCCTGCTAGCATGTACAATGTAGTAAGGGCACAAATATTTATTCTTAAAAGAATTTGAATTGCACAGACAATAACATGCAATTTACATGTATGATATTATCTGTATTGTATGGTGTTTTTTTTTATGATCATTAATATTTAACCCCTTGAGGTTCAGTTACTATAAATTATTTGGATTCTAACAAGACATGCAAGACTTTAATACAGTCTCCTATGGCTATAACTAAGTAAATATTTACTTTTGAAATTTGCTTTCCCATTTATTTGCTGTACATGTAAATTACTTTTTTCCAAAGGAATAAATTCTAAGCATGTCATTTAAATGATTTATCAAAATATAAGTATTGTTTTATACCGATATTGTTATTTGTTATAACATATTACACAGATACACAAAAATACACTAGTAGAGTGGCTGCAAGTTGACTTTTATATGTTTTTTGATTACTTTTGTTGTTTGCTTGCTGTCTCATTGCAACGAACATGTTATTTTTTACATGTACATACACCTCATATCTCCTATTCTTTATCTTTATTCTTTATATATTCTATATGAATTTTACGTCATGACTGCCCTTAAATAGAAGAATTTTGTTGAGGATACTTATGAAATGACGATAATTAATTTAAAATTAAAATTAGATATAGTATATATCGGAAGACCTTTTTGCAGCATTTAACATATGTTCAATATATACTTCTGTTTGTAATATATATTGATTTATATCTGGGACCAAAAGATTAGTGCTACACCCTAGGAATATATCATATATATACAATATATTCATATACAATTTAATTAATTTTGCAATTCATTTATGAGAAAATAGTGAAATACATTGTACACTTTATTTCTGCCCTGTTTAGACATGTTTACTGACATTCACCTTGTTTGTAGAAAAAGGTTTTATGATAAAATCAAGTGTATTCTGAGTCCTGTTTAATGTTCTATAAACATTATAAAGATGTATATATTATTCATTCCTAAGATCAATGTTCCCTTAACTTCACATCAATAACATTTTTATGGCTTGTTATGTAATTTTATTTTACATAAAACCCACTTCTTGTATATACTCTATTGACATAATGTAATGCTGTTTTAAAAGTCTATTCACAAAATCCATAATGAGGGTCTTTTTTCCAAAGAGCATGGGGAGGGGCAACTATTCCCAAGAAGCATGGAAAGGGTCTATTCCCAACAATTATGGGGGGAAGGGGGGGGGGGGGGGCTCTTCTTGTGTAAAGCTACATGTATAAATTAAAAGACATGTTGCTAGAAGGGCTGCAATGTTTCATTTGTCAAATATTATCAATGAGGTGCAATTTGACTGAGGTAAATGATAAACTGGTATATCAATAGGTCATCAGGCTCATACATTTATAACCTTCACTGATGTGGATCCAAGATTTTGAAAGGTGCCACAAGGCAGCAGTTAATGTGGGACTAGTTAACAGTTTATATAAATCCTATGTAGGTGGTAAACAAAAGAGGGCTACAGCTTTCTTAAATCCACTTCTTTACTGTCATTTATCAATGAATTGGTTGTAAATACTGTCCACCACTTCTTACATGTACAATGTACAGTAGTGTATTTAATGAGTATGAATGACCCCATCAGGCCCATAAAAGTGAGCTGTTTAAATTATATAGTATTACAGAAACAAAATAGCAATTGTCTATGAACTCATGATAAATACATTATACTTTTATTGTTTATATGTGTACATGTTATTTCATGTATTTCATAACAATACAATTCAGATTATTTGGATTGTACATTGATAAGTATCTTATCTGTTGATTTTTTTATTGACACTTGAAAGTTAAATAATCCTCTGTAATCTAATTAAAAAGGTCAAAGGTTTAATTATCAGATCCCAGAATATAAATAATAGGGTTTTAACATGAAATATAATGTTTTCATTCTTAGATTAAAAAAATAAATAATAAGAAATGAAAAATCAGAACCCCTAACCCATTTTTCATATTTTTTTGTAAAAGCTGATACAACCATAACTAGAGTCCATACACTATTAAATTGCTGTCTTACTGAAAAGTTATTTTTCAGCAAAAGTTTCCATTAAGTTTAATAGGTATAAAACCAATGTAGCCCTGTAAACATTTGTTAAGTTCATGTCCTTGGTCTATTGACACAGGCAATGAATATTTTATATTAGGTGACTGTTAACTAGTTACACATGTATTATACATGTGACATTCTCTTTAAGATTTGTATACAAGTTCAAAAAACAGTTTAATTTCTTTAATCTTATCAGAATTAAGAGAGAAAAACTTAATAAATAAAGTAGTTCATAAAACAGTAATCCCAAATAAGAACCTCAATATTATAAATCAATGAAAATTAGAGTTAATTCCCCTGATATTGCAAACTGTTTCTTTGTTGTCCTTATCATACCACAGAATTTATATACCATACAAAATACAGAAATAAGTCATAAATGTAAGGATCCAATGTTCAAAATACAAAATAAATAAGTTAATGACCTACCAGACGACATATGGGACATGGAAACTGGACGCTTCCCTGGTTACCGGTCCCTGTGAATTTCTTTATGTAGTCTTCAATACAACCTTCACAGAATGTATGTAAACATGGCAATGCCTTTGGTTGATTGTAGCATTGGAGACATATTGAACACGATAGAAATGTGTCCTCAATTTGCTCCACGACGTTGGGAGCCGTCATCTTACTGTAAACATCCCGAAGTTTAGATCGGAACAGGTGCTTGTTCAATCGGACATTTTCACAACAGGTGTCACGTGGTTAGGCTACTGTAAGGGATTAATCAATATCAACAGTCTACCATACAGGATTAATTCAATAGTAATTAATCTTGGACTTCTCTCACAAGATGAACTTATTAGAAAATAATTAAAACATTTAATCTATAACAGATAAAGTAGTCTTGCAAAAATCAAAGTATTCGACGGTTTAATTTAAAGGGAGGACAGCCCCCTCCCAGCAGGCACACAACGTTGATTTAACATTGAATCAATGTTTATTTTCTATGTTGAATCAATGTTGAATTATTATTAGATTTTGCAAATTTGTATCAACGTTGAAATCCTATGTTGAATCAACGTTGATGTTCAACATTGAATCTATATAGAATAATAGTTGCTTCAACATTGTTTCAACCAATAGCTTAATTTGAATTCAGATTGAATTCAGGGTGAATACAATACTAGTATTCAACACGGAATCAAAATTGGTTAGTGATTGTGTTCAACTGTGTTTCCACCTAAACTAATGTGTTTCATTCATCCTGTATTTTCTTTGTCTTGCAGTCCATAATTTTATACTGTAGCAATGTTCAAGCTATTGTCTTCTCTAGGCGCTCAATATGCAAACCTGATCCAATAACTGCTCCATTAGACCCAAGTTTGAAAAATAATCTCAAAACAAAATTGATTATCTTTGAATAAAGTCATTGTCTGGTTATATTTGACATGGTGTGTTCTTTAGTTCATTGTTGAAGACTGTATGGTAACGCAAAGATATATAAAAAATGTTCTTTGGTTGATGGTTGTCTTGTTAACAATAGGTACAACAATAAAAAGTGTTTGGGTGCACAAAACTTTTAATACAATGTAGATGCCATTGACTGCCAATTACTTGTAAAATATCAGTAATTTTCAACAATAAAACTGAGTGACCACATTCGTGTGATGAGAGCATGGCTTGACAATGATGATGATAACAACCAATCAGCTGAATAACAAATATGGGTGTTGAGGGATATCCTACGAACCATAATTTAACCACCAAGATTTTTTTAACATTTAACAACATGCTTACAACAACACAAATTATCATCCAAGAGAATTATTGATTTCGAAAGCGCACCACCCTTAATACACAAATTTTGCTCAATGTCTATTTGAAATATCGAGTGGTCAAAATATAAAACAAAGTTTGCTGTTCGGACACTTCCTATCCTATGTATTATAATGTCCAACCACTGATTATAGAGAAATATTCAATACGATAAAATTCAAATAAATTTATTTATTAATACTGAAACTTTTTATTTATTAATAGTGCAACTTCAACTTCTTTTTTCTCACACCTTGTCTTTTTGGAGCCCGTTTTAGAAAGTTTATTGTTTTTTCAGACACTTGAATTGCTGTTCTGTGATTCCATCTAGGTCTTCATGATGACATCTACAAAATCAAAAGTTATAACATTGTAAAGTTGTATTCTGTTCAACACATTTAACTATTTTAACTTCATAATGATATTACTTTAAAGTATAAATAAAAAGCATAAGAACCGGTGAAAACTAAAGTAAATAACAGTTGTTCTTTGAAGTCTCAACTACATTTCCTTTTAGATAGACTAGAAGGACTTAGGTATAATCTGCAAGAAAATCCTAACTACTACATTTTAATTTGAACAAATTGAAGGTTTATCCACTTATGTCTTTTTCTGTATTACTTGTGCTGCGGCATGTATATCTGACTAATTGACATATTCGAGGATGGTAAAGGGGGTTCTTAACACAGAAACATGTGAAATAAAAAAAAACAAAAAAAACACTGCACTGAAAATAAAAATTTGGATAAAGGAAACACGAAAAATTAAATCATGAATATTATTAAGGAAAAAAGTACTAGAAGTTAATACTCAGTCGTTATTGGAGATCACAGTCATGATTATTTTTTCAAAGACCCTGCAGTCACCTTTTCGCTTCCGCTTGTTGCATCCGAATCGTGGAAAAGATAACTTGATCGCAATTAATATCCTGGGAACACATAATTTAAAACAATCTCCCGACTGGACTTCGAATTTAGTCCTGGTTTACTTTTTTTTTTATCTTGAATGTTGGACTAGCACGAGAAATTAAAGAGTACCCAGACGAAACACGGAAAATAAATAAGAGGAAACAAAAATAATGCATGTCGAAACCAATTACGAGAAATAAAACGCTAAAACACGTGAAATCAAAAGGCCATAAATGCAAATAACTTTTTACCACCCTCATATACCCTTTATGTTTAATCACCTTGTCCAAACTCTACCTCAATTTTGACAGTAAAATTAAAGGTTCAACTTGGTGAGTCATATATAGCTTCTGACCTTTCCATCCCAAAGTTGTAAACAAGCCCCCCCTTTTTATGCGATTAAAATTTCTTTTCACTTTTGATTCAATCATATGATATCAAATAGTCAATGATAAAAATTCAAGAGACGTTGCAAGATATCTTGGGAATGGTAACATGCTATCCTGATCCTAAGGTCAATCCATAGATTGTCCTAAACATCCCCCTTTTTCACGTGTAAAATTTCAACTTTTCAGTACTGTACAGTTTCATAACGACATGATATGTTCACATTTCTAAAATACGATAACGTAATCACAACAATTAATATAAATACTTACTATAAAAATGTAAAAGCTGTATAGAGGAAAGATATTGATAAAAACTCTGCACAAATCACTTGTGGTCTCGTTGGCGGATATTCAAACTTTGGCAACAAAAACAACTGCGCATGCGCATACCTGAAGTCTTAAAATAGAAATGTTACAATGCCACGAAAATTTAAATCGTTATTTAAATAGATCTATCCGTTGTTTATATTTCAAGTTGTCAACCATTGTTTATGTACTGATGTATACGTCTTTCTCTTTGAATTAATAAAAAGAATAGAAAAAAAAAGAAATGAAAACAAGATATTTGACATCAGAAGTCAAGGAAAAAGGTGGAGGGATCTTTCAAGGGGAAGGAGTTATTCACAAATATTTAATTTTATATTTACTGTATGATCCTGTATACACGCTGGTTCTTTTGTTATGTTTTGGGGTGGGGTGAATTTTTTAAATTTTGTATTATTTCAATATTTGGGGTGCGAAGTTCATGATTAATTAGTAAATTAATGCTTATATATACACTGCTAATTGTTTTATGTGTTATTCTATAATCACCACAACAATTACTGATAAATCTACTAAATATTTTATTTAATGTGAATATCGTTTTCAATTTGAAAATAATTGTGATGTGTCAAATACTTCTTATTTGACAATTCTGGTATCCACAACTACTGGGTTTTATATATTGTTTAGCCAACGTTGATTCAGTGTTGGTATTTCAACACAATGTCAATTCAACGTTGAAACAATGTACTAATTTCAACGTTGCATTGTCAACGTTGAATCAATGTTGAATATTTGTTGATCAATGTATAACCTTAAATCAACAAAGATTCAACGTTGATTCAACAAAGTGTGCCTGCAGGGCTCTCTTGGTCATTCCCAGTTTTAATCAATTGTACATATGCCTTTAAATAGTTTCACAATGTTTTAGTCGGTAATGTATTTTTTTCAGCGAATCAACATAGTCGTGGTATCGGTGATTTGAATAGTGCTGTTAATGTACTATTGCTGTTTTTATTATTTTGTTCCATTTTATAACCAAATGTATGATCTGATAAACAAGTCGGCGGCTTTTTTATTTCCTAAAATTTATTCTTAATCCCCCCCCCCCCCCCCGCCCCATTTGATGAAAAAACATATTCTGGTCAGGCAGATACGGAAGCCGATAAGGGCCATTCAAAAAAAAAAAAATTATGTCGTAATTACGACATAGCATGTCGTAATTTCGACATAACATGTCGTTATAACGACATCGCTATGTCGTAATTTCGACATAATATGTCGTTATAACGACATCGCTATGTCGTAATTTAGACATAACATGTCGTTATAACGACATCTCTATGTCGTAATTTCGACATAAAATGTCGTTATAACGACATCGCTTTGTCGTAATTTCGACATAACTTGTCGTAATAACGACATCACTATATATATTAAAGAATATGTATTATGATTGCCAAGACACTAAATGACACAGAAATTAACAACTATAGGTCATATCATAATGCCCCAATAACTAGAAAAGCCCCCGCATAATCAGCTATAAAAGAGGGACGAAAGATACCAGAGGGATAGCCCCCGAATTGCTGTGTGGCAGACAGTGTTATTAATTAATTATTAGCTCCCTTGGTAAAACTCCAAATTTCATATTTAATGTATTTCATTGTTAAATAATTTACATGAAGCTGAATAAGTATATATCTGTTAATTGCATAGCTTTTGCTATTTGAATTCATTGATTAAAGATATTTATTTATATTGTAAAGTTTAATATTTGTATCGTTGCAAAATCTTTGGTCACCTTCTTTGGTTACCTTCTGTGAGAAACTTATATATTTTATAGATCCTGATTGAAAGTAATAAGAAACCGACCGGGGACTAAGCGCACAACTCCGTGGTTTGTGGTAATGAGGGTGAAAGGACGTATCTATTGCTGTGTATTTACTGTCAAACGATGGGCACGATGTTCCTAAAACACGACGTTACACATAAAAAGCGACGTCGAAGAGGGCTTTTGATTAATTTTTGCAAGTTATATTCGTTTTTTTATATGTTGGTTGATTTATTTATTATATTACAAAATTTTTAAAATTTCTGATTCTGGTTCTGTTCGTTTTGTGATGTCATTTTATCATAAATTACCTCAAGTTGTGGAAATCTATTTAATAATGTTTACCCTTTAAGTTATTTCAACTAAAAATGCATTACTGTCGCAAGTAATGTGGGAAAGAAAGATGGGACAGAAGTAGATATAGGCAGATGTGGTACAGTTTTCCGTAAAAAAGATAATTTTTTTTAGATGTACGAAACTTTTATCATATGATGTTTAACTTTCAAGGTGCATATCATCTGTCATTGTAAAATTTCTAAATCTTAACTCAACCCCAATACAAATATATCTGACACTCTGCAAGTAAATCGAACATTTTTACCCTTGGTTAAATTTGAATAGAATTGTATTTTCCCTGGTACATAAGTTGTCGAAATAGACCCCTTCAATTACTTGAACCTTGGCTTGAGAATTATTTCCGCAAGTCATCTATAGTGTTTAGTTTCTGATATACATTTTAAAATATAGTAATCTACTCCTGGATCGTCCGCGAAAGTGGCTTAAATAATCCCGGGTTTTTAAAATTCGATGAAACGGTTTTCATCGCTGTTTGGGATTTGTCTTTCAATTACTAGTACCTCCATTTCATGCACAAGTTTATATTGACGAAAAGTTCCGGCTTCGCTAATACAGGAATTAATTTCATCACGACAGTTACAACATGAATAGCAGGACAAATCGCGAAGTAAAACACTCCGTGAACTGGTATATAAGTCTTTTAATATTGGTGATTGCACCTTACTGAAATGACGACTTTAAATGATCTATGGAGTACTTCCACAATATAAATTTCAATTCGAATTTTACATTTAGAGGATTGTCTTGGTGTCTAAAATTTGTCTTTGCAAAATTTGGACGAAGTTCATGTAATGAGATGTTTTTCCCCATTTCACCATTCTTTTAAATAAATCGTTAAAAGCTATAAACGATTAATAAAAATTGCAAAATTTAACCTGTGTCGAACCTATGTCCCCGGGTGGAGTCTATAGCAACATGCGCTATTCTTTTTTTTTCGGCAGCAATCATCAACCTGTTTTTCCAAATTTCACAACACGATTTGTTTTAATTATCATGAACATTTAATTGAAACTTTAGCACATGTAACGACGGAAATTAGCGTCTTTCGAACTTTCGACGTTTGGACAAATTGGCTACTGTTTTGTAATGTGTGGAAGCATTTTATTCCTTTAAGACCCAAACATGTAGTTAATAAGAAAAGAATCTTGTCATTTTTTACTCTTCGTGTATCTAACTTTTGTTTTGATTAATTATAAAAAATACGCGTTAACTGCTTTGAAAAATGAAATATCAACTTGGACAAAATGGCTACCGTTTGAAAAACGATTGTGTAGAGAAGATTTTATTGAATAAGCAATATTTGAACTCACGAACAATGAGGCAAATATTTGTACTTTTGTTAGATATTATTATTGTCTTACTATTTTTATTCATTTTCTGCTACTTACAAAATTCACTTTCAGTCGTTGAGATAACGAAAAACGTCGTTGGACATTTTTCTTATTCCCGCTTAATATAAAGCCACCAAATAAAATAAAATTTGGCAAAAATAACGTCTTTAACGCCACAAAGAACCGGCACATGTCATTGTTCCTGCCAAGTATTAAGAAGATCAGAGAATAAGAAATAGGATCACTATACATAAGATTTAAAACAGTTTTTCATAAATGTAACGTTGAACATCCGGTTTTTTTCACATAGCTTTGCTAATTATATAATCATCAAATATACTAGATATTACTTAGTATATGATCAAGAGCTGTAAAAACATAATTTGAAACATATATTGAATTTGATTTAATATTGGTTCGTGTTTTCTAACATTTTTATTTTGTTTTGCGGATGAAATTTTGAAGATTCTGTTTTAAATCCTAGAGGTTGTAGAAACATCGTGTCCAACGTTTGTAAGTAGAAAGAGAGCAATGAATATATTTCAATTCACCCTTATTACACGAAGGCATGTAGTTGGGCGATGGTTTATAGGTCAGGTGTATGTCTGTTCTCATATAATTCCTCACATGTTAGTTCAATCAAGTAGAGAGTTTATCAGACAACAAATGGAAGTTTTTAACGACCTTGACTGGCTATACAGCTCTTGCACGGTCGGTAGATTATCAGACTAACTCTGTAACTCCTTCAATAGGATCTATAAATTATATAAGTTTCTCACAGAAGGTAACCAAAGAAGGTGACCAAAGATTTTTCAACGATACAAATATTAAACTTTACAATATGAATAAATATCTTTAACAAATGAATTCAAAAAGCAAAAGCTATGCAATTAACAAATATATACTTATTAAGCATCATGTAAATTAATCAACAATGAAATACTTTAAATATGAAATTTGGAGTTTTACCAAGGGAGCTAATAATAAATTAATGTTAACACTGTCTGCCACACAGCATTTCGGGGACTCTCCCTCTGGTATCTTTCGTCCCTCTTTTATAGCTGACTATGCGGGGGCTTTTCTAATTATTGGAGGCATTATGATAACATATAGTTGTTAATTTCTGTGTCGTTTAGTCTCTTGGCAATGATAATACATATTCTTTAATATATATAGTGATGTCGTTATTACGACATAGCTATGTCGTTAAAACGACAAAGTGATGTCGTTATTACGACATGTTATGTCGAAATTACGACATAGAGATGTCGTTATAACGACATGTTATGTCGAAATTACGACATAGCGATGTCGTTATAACGACATATTATGTCGAAATTACGACATAGCGATGTCGTTATAACGACATGTTATGTCGAAATTACGACATGCTATGTCGTAATTACGACATAAAATTTTTTTTTTTGAATGGCCCTTATCGGCTTCCGTAGGCAGATGACAAATAAAAAAAAAAAAAGATAATCCAGATTTTCCCCATACCTAGTAGTGTTAAAATTTTCCATTCTCAATTTAATAAGCCCCTATTATTTAATATTTTTTTAACGACATATTTTATTTTATTGAACATGTTACCTTGTATAATTATGCCGATGACAATACTCTGTCTTATGCTGACAATGATTTTGATAATTTATTATGTACACTCGAAAGAGAAAGTGCTGTTTTAATTGACTGGTTCAGATTTAATTGTATGCAGGCAAATCCTGACAAATTCCAAGCCATTGCAGTTGGAAATAAAACATTTGCAAAAAAGCCTGTTTTTAATATGCAGTCAGCAAAAATATCCTGTGATGAGATTGTCAAACTTTTCGGTATTGATATTGACTATCAACTTAACTTTTAATCACCACATTAAAAATATTTGCCGTAAAGCATCCCAACAACTGAATGTTTTAAAGCGCATTGGCTGCTACCTTACTAAATTGAATAAACTGACAATTTTCCACACATTTATTTTATCTAATTTTAATTTTTGTCCTTTGGCATGGCATTTTTGCAACAAAAATAACACCACCAAATTGGAAAAAAATTCAGGAAAGGGCTTTACGATTTATATATGAAGACTATGTTAGTTCATATGATGAACTACTTTTACGAGCAAAGGTTCCATCACTGAAAATAAGACGTATGCGTAACATGGCTATTGAGTGTTTTAAAATTTTATATAAATTGTCACCACCATGCTTACATGATTTAGTTGTTTTGAAAGACTGTAAATATAATTTTAGATATTCTAATATTGTAGATATACCTAGGGTTCGAACAACAACCTATGGGAAGAACTCTTTTAAATACACAGCTGCTGTTTTATGGAATGATCTACCTGATGATTTTAGAAAAATTGCTAATTTTAGTCAGTTCAAAAATATTTTAAAGTCATGGAATGGAAATGACTGTAAGTGCAGTTTGTGCAGACTTTTAGTTTATATATTATGCAAATTTATTTACCATCTAGATCATATCCCATTTTTTCAATTTTTATGCTAAGCATTTTTACCAGCTTTATGCCTAGTTAACACTTATATGCTTTTAGCCTTAATACCTAGCTTATGCTTATATTCTGCTTTTAGTGCTTCATTGTTGTGCTGTGATATTTATTGCATGTGTACTATATTATGTATTGTATTGTTATAAATGTTGTACTGTTAAATAATGTCTCATATGTCGGTTAAAAGCTCATTAGAGCTTGTTTGTCTATGTTTTATATACCATGCCGGCTCTAAATAAAGCTTATTTATTTAAGTACAATGTCAAAAAGACGACTTTTATTGCATACACTGGTAAATTATAAATAAAATATGTTCATTTTGTAATTATTGAAAGTTCAATGTTCAAGGATTTTATTTCATTACAGCCGATTTCATTGAGGGTGTAGGGAAAGGTAGAATCCTTGATTAGCTTGCTTGTTAGCTGAACCGTGAAGTCACATTTAGGTTAGGTAAACAAGCTAACAAGCAAGCTAACCAAGGATTCTACCTTTACCTACATACTTAATGAAATCGGCTGTGACATTACTTGCCAATAAAGTTTCTGTAGCCATTATTTATTTAGCCCGTTTTTTTTAATTTTTCATTTTCGGTTAAAGTTCAACTTACGGGGCGCCGAATGGGACTCTTGTGGTTTTGTACTCGAAATTCAATTTTGTACGGACAAAAGTGACTTTTGTTCAACAAAAATGAGTTCAGTTTAACAAAAATTTGTAGCATCCTACAAATTTAAAATTTTGTCATACAAAATTTTATTTCAGTGGACAAAAGTCACTTTTGTTACACAGACTTGACTTTTGTTACCGAATTTGAAAATTGGGCGACAAAAGTCAAATTTGTATGCAAATTAGTTTAGTTTGGATTCTGTGAACAAATTTGCATACAAAATCGACTTTTGTTACACAAAATTGACTTTTGTTACACAAAATTGACAACATTGAATTTTGTCTCACAAACCTGATATGGAAATTAAAACACAAAAGTCAATTTTGTGAGACAAAAGTCAATTTTGTCTCACAAAATTGAATCTTGTCTCACAAAATTGAATCTTGTCTCACAAAATTGAATCTTGTCTCACAAAATTGAATCTTGTCTCACAAAATTGACTTCCATATCAGGTAACAAAAGTCAATTTTGTATGCAAATAAGTTTATATTTGCATACCTTTTTGACAAAATTGACTTTTGTCATCACAAAATTGAAGTTCTCATAAAACAAGTCTGTATCCCATAGTTTTGTAAGACAAAAATGATTTTGTTATGACAGAATTGAATTTTGTACAAAACCACAAGAGTCCCGTACAACTAGTCAAATGTGTACGCAAAATTTTACCAAACTCTTTGACAAAGCCCATACATTGACCTCGACCATAGTATAATTAACGAATTCCTCAGTGAGTAAATCATCTATTTAAAATAGCTACATGGATAACTTTAAATGATCTTGTCTCTATTTTTGTTGACTTGATGAGATAACTTTTCACTTAAATTCTAATGAGCCTTTATAGGCAACCGTACAGCCTTCAACAATGAGAATAACTCATGCCATATAGGGTTCAGACTAAAACAAAATAGTATTTATGCAGAACCTCTCAATTGAGGAAACTAATTTATAAGAAAACAATTCACGATAAATCAAACATGACACGAACCAACGACAAAAAAAAATAAATATCAAGCATAAAAAGAACAAGACGAACTCCGGTAAAATTAAATGTATCCTTTCTAAGAGGAGACATACATTGTAAACGGCTATAAGCTTGGATCGTGCGAGGGCTCTATAGCCAGTCAAGGTCGTTAAAGTAACGGTTAAGCTTATTAAAAGCCACTTTATTCTCTTATAACAAGTTGCTGATCTCTCGAACACTTCCACTACTCACGAAGTATAACCTTAAAATTGAAATCTGGATGAGCAAAGACTATAAGATCGCATTCGAAATAATACGTCGCATATGGGTCCATGCAAACAGTAATTCAAATTCTAATGATTTAGTCTACTCATACAACCCAAAAACCATTTCCCTCTGTGATCTGTCATATCAACGTATTGCAACGTAACATACCTCTTTATTCGGCTGTAAAACTACCCACAAGTCAAACATTTACAAAATTTGCAACTATATAAATAAGAAGATGTGGTATGATTGCCAATGAGACAACTGTCCACAAGAGACCAAAATGACACAGACATTAACAACTATAGGTCACCGTACGGCCTATAACAATGAGTAAAGCCCATACAGCATAGTCAGCTATAAAAGGCCCCGATATGAAAATGTAAAACAATTCAAACGAGAAAACTAACGGCCTAATTTAAATAAAAAAAATGAACGAAAAACAAATATGTAACACATAAACAAACGACAACCACTGAATTACAGGCTCCTGACTTGGGACAGGCACATACATAAATAATGTGGCGGGGTTACACATGTTAGCGGGATCCCAACTCTCCCTCTAATTTGGGACAGTGGTATAACAGTATAATATGTCGATCAACAGTTAAAACTACCGCGTAATAGGTTACATGTAAAATTGAGTCGTCTATCTTTGTCTGTTGTTCAGCATACACAGTTATTGTTAAGAGGAGCGCACACTAAATTCAACACATTCAATGTAAGATCTTTACAAAAATCTGGTTTGAAAAAACAAACTAAAAGATAGAGAACTGTAAAATAAAATTTCTTGTTGTTATGTGTACTGGAAATCAAGACTGACAGGCAAGTTTCTATATTTTTCATAGTCTTTTTTGAAATCGAATTATAACATTCAAACTCTCTGAAACGAACAATAGTTTGAATCCTAACTCGTATGCGATGTCTTCCAGATCTGGAAATTATTTACATGAACTCGAAATGAACTTGAAGTTCAAAAACACGTTTGATTATTGGTTGAACTTGAATTTGAAGTTTGTCTTTTATAATGATATACATTGTATATGCAATTTCATTTTTCTTTGTTGACATAGTTGGTTTGATTTATTGAGATTAGGATTATAATAAATGTAGACTGCTGTACTCCATTTTTTTTACATTGTTACCTATTGTTTCTGCGTGTTTTGCTCATACATTGTTGTCAATATGATGCCAGTCCCTGAAACTGTCATACAAGTGAGAGGTTTAGCTAGCTATCAAACCAGGTTAAATGTACAATTTACAAATCGAAATGCCGGCATTAAGGAATATGACCGTTATTTTGTTTTCATTCGTTTGATGTGTGTGAGCTTTTGATTTTGCCATCATTTTTTAACGATCTTTCTGTTTTGAATTTTCCTTGGAATTAGGTTTTTTTGTTATCTACTTTTTCTAGGAGACATAATTATACTTGGAGCTTTAACTCGAATCTCAAATCTACTCCTATTACAAACTCTCTCTCTCTCTCTCTCTCTCTCTCTCTCTCTCTCTCTCTCTCTCTCTCTCTCTCTCTCTCTCTCTCTCTCTCTCTCTCTCTCTCTCTCTCTCTCTCTCTCTCTCGAAGTTTTCACTTATAAAACAAATCAGTTTCAAACAGACACACAATAACTTGTGAACATTAGTTTAGGAGGTAAACGCTTTTCCAGAATTCATTCCTCTTTCCTATGACATTTGAATTATACCAAGTGTAAAACAAATCTAAAAATGTTCTTGAATAAAGTAAAAGTCAGATGATATTTGTCATTAAAATAACGTTTGTTTGTGTGCATGTGCGGTCCATGATGTATCATTGTAATCGCCTCGTAAAAGTTCATTCCCAAAACACCACTGTTTCAATTATAGTTTTGTAAATTATACATATTATGTATCACGGATTAATTTTCTTCTGCTGTATTGTCCGTTAAATTGTTATTTTAACTAAATCTTACTTTGTTAAAAATCACTCTGATTCAAACAAAACATTTTCTGAAACAAACATTATCTAGATGCTTGATTCTTGATTGACAATATATTTATAACTTCGGAGGACGTGTATTTCATCAAACAATCGATATTCCTATGGTAACAAACTGTGCCCCTCTTCTTGTCGGCTTTTTCCTTTATTAATACAAGACTGACATAGTACATGAACTTCTTAGGAAGAACAAACAAACAAAAAACAACGTAAGCAGTATTTTTAAACTTTACTAACCGCTAAAAAATGTTTTCTAACTAAATAATTTAGTGACTAATTTGAACGAATCTATCCTATCAAACTTGAGATAAAGGATACGACAGATACAACTTATTCTAATGCAATTATTTTGTAACAATTGTTCTGATTGGATGACAGCAAGCGTCAAATTCTTTATCTCCTTGTCTGTAACTAAGGAAGCCGACATTTTGAATTTCGGAATGTGTTGACATGTTATTTCTACAATAATAAACAAAAAACTCACTTGTTGCGCCTAAAAATTTTCTTTTTATCAAAATTTATTACATTTTGAAGCGGCAGAGAAGCCAGAAAACGCCCGGTGTTTATGTTTGACGCCGGAAGCATACCTATGACGTCACCTAGTGTAGGGACCAAAGAGGATAACATCTTTTCGCGGAATTTTCTTTAATGAAGATTTTACACTGAAATAATGATTGAAATTTAATTATGAACTTGTTTTGCATTAGAATAGAGATAACTGTATTGTATTTGAAGCTTTGCGGACGTCCATCGGTAGTTTTACTGTCGCAAATACCCGTTTACCTGTCTCCGCTCCGCGTCGCCAGGTAAACTAAATTTGCGACAGTAAAACTACCGATGGACGTCCTTAAAGCTTCAAATACAATACAGTTATCTCTTAAGTCTGCCTCATATCTTGACGTACATCTAGAAATTGACAATGAGGGTTGGTGGAAAATGAAACTTTACGATAAAAGAGATGATTTCAGCTTACCAATCGTGAACTTTCAATTTCAATTTCTATATAGCAACATTCCAGCAGATATGCGAATATGGTCCAAATATCGTAACCACAACCCCGTCCACTTTACCCCGTATTTCTTATTTGGAATTATACTTTCCTGTTGTGTACTAACACGAGCAACATAACGGGTACCACATGGGGAGCAGGATTCACTTACCGTTCCGGAAAACCTGAGATCATCCCCAGTTTTTGTTTTTCTTAGTCCTTAGTTTTCTAGGATGTTATTTTTCTTCTTCTTTTTCACTCATTACATTGTCAGTCTATTTTCGACGTATGACCATTTGATATCTTCGGCATAATATCTTTAAGCTTCGATGAGGATTTAACGAACGAAATATTTAGACATTACGTCCATAACCCGACATAGCATATATACAAATATAGAAATGTTAAGTACTGGTTTGTTGATCCATTGCCATAACATTGAATAAACTGAAACAGGTATAAACAGCCTATATTGCTGAAAAGGCGATAAGACAAAAAAAGAAAAAAACTAAAAAAACCTAAGTTAAACTGTGAGATATATGACTCACAAAAAAAAAAAACCCCGAAAAAAACCGAAACGCATCACTCGGTATAGCAAACTGACACGAAGTTTGATTCCAAATTCACAAACTCTTGATTTGTTTTCGTAGTTCCAACAATATGTGATGCAAATTTCCCAAATGGACATTATGTGTAAAAAAAAAGAAGGAAAAAAGAGAAATAGGAAATTTGAAATCAGTTCTGTTAAACGTCATAACAATAATAGAAAGAACAGAATAACGTACAATGAAATTTTCAATACGTGGAAATGATTCATAGATATGATTCTAATATTAACGATTATAAAATTTATTGCAGGTACTCGAAATGCTGTGGTATCTGTAACCCTATTCACTTCATAAAATGTACATGTAAAACGTATTAGAAAATGACTGTTATTTTAGTTTAATTAATTTGAGTTTCTTTTTATACGAATACATTTAGCATAATTAATAAACTTGGTAACAAACTTATTAAAAACGAGATATCATTTTCTATTTATTACGATGATGTTGTATATACAGTTCGTTAAATTAGATACAAATCATGTTAAAAGTAAAATCACAACAACACTGAACTCCGAGGAAACTTAAAAACGGAAAGTCCCTAATCAACAGCTCAAACACATCAAACGAATGGATAGCAACTGTCATATTCCTGACTTGGTAGATATCGATTATTTGAAAAAGGTGTTCTCAAAGCAATCACATTCATTACTGCAAGAAATTTGCATATTTTATTTTTTAACGGTTATATGATGGATTGTGTTATGAAAAAAAATAACTATGTATTTTTAAAATACTATAATTTGCACAGTGTGCTATTGACCCAATACTATCTATAAGGGTTCAGTAAGTTCCGCCCGCTTACTGACCCCGTCTATAGCAACGAATTTATCTTACCGACCATCTCGATATGTAGAACAATTAATTATTAAAGAACCAATAACCGGGTTTAATACATCATTTTCTACATAAGGAAATGCCTGTGCAAAGTCAGGAATACGACAGTTGTTTTCCATTCGTTTGATGTTTGAGATTTTGATTTTGACATTTAACAAAGGACTCTCGGATTGGAATTTTACTTTGAGTTCGGTATTATTTTTATTTTTTTTCGTGAATGAAAGAAAACAAAAACCAACCCCCTTACACGTATACATAAAGTTAACGTTCGATTGTGTGTATCACTAACACTCTTTCTGAGTCGCAGCTATAATTCGCTCAGTGTTTGTAACCCGGATTTATTTTTTTCTAAATCGATTTATGAATTTTGAACAGTGGTATAATACTGTTGCCTTTATATTTCGAACGTTCAGCATGTAATTGATACACGTTATTTGAAAATATCAAAGTAAAAACTTCATAACTGAAGTTTAAATCCAATGTTACAACATCCTAAAGCAAAGCTGACTTTAGACGATTTTGACTGTGCCTGTGAATATATAAACAAGAAGATGTGATGTGATTGCCAATTAGACAACTGTCCACAAGAGACCAACATGACACAGAAATTAACAACTACATGTCACCGTAAGGCCTTCAACAATGATCAAAGCCCATACAGCATAGTCAGCTATAAAAGGCCCGAAATGACAATGTAATCAATTCAAACGAGACAACTAACGGCCTTATTTATGTACAAAAAAATTAACGAAAAACAAATATGTAACACAAAAACAAACGACAACCACTGAATTACAGGCTCCTGACCTGACTTGGGACAGGCACATACATACATAATGTGGTGGGGTTAAACTTGTTAGCGGGATCCCTATCCCCCTAACCTTAGACAGTGGTATAACAGTGCAACATAAGAACGAACTATAAAAATATGTTGAAGAAGGTGTTATTTTGAAATCTAAACGGTTGGATGTTTATTTGACTTCTCTGATTTTTTAATCATGCGCGTCTCTGCGAAAAGTCATTCAAGAAATATATTATGACGTATGTATAGAAATCTATTTAACACGTTTACATTTTGTAAAATGCAAAACAGAAATGTTACCTGTCAGATATCGCAAGGTGGTCAAACCTAAATGTTTCTATCAAGTCTTTTCTACATTTATATAGGCCATTAACCTCAGGTTTGCGTTGGCACCATTAATCAAAAAATACAAATTTAGACAGTCTTTGAACAGTATTATATATTGAAGGTTATTTTCTAAATGCAATAGTTGAACATGAAAATTACGTTGGATGATTAAAACAAAGTTGGAACTACAGAAACCCGGATAAGTTGTATTTCAAGGACTCCTTACGTACAACACTATATATTCTGACTACTGCTCGAGAAATAACGGATTTCTTTTTTGAAAGATGCCTATTAAGCTAAAGTAGAATGAGTACACTCTATGCCATGTACCTACAAAGAACGACATGAAATGATAACAAAACCAACATTTATAAATATACAAAAGAACAATTCAGAGGGAAAGAATTACTGAATTGAAATAATATAGATGAGTCAATAATTTAAAACAAAAATTATTGTTCTGATGTTTTCTTAATCATCATCCTTGTAGATTTCAGCGATTCTTTAGTCCATGTTCTCCAAAATATCAGTCCACTGTTTCTGTTTCCATATTTGCCGTTTAAGTTAGACTTGATGCAATATTTGTACCACCATGCTCCTATTCTAAGACCAGCACAGTTGAATTTCCATCGATCGTTGTCTTTATCTTTGGTAGTAAACATCATTTTGTCATGGTAATCAAGGCCGTCTCCTATGTCAGAATAGAAAAAAAACCAAACATATAGTAAAAGGTTTGTTAGTTGTCTGTATCTATTTTCTATAAGTAAAAAAATACTTTTTGGTCACATTGTTTGTCACTTTGAATATGTATTGCATACGATAATAAAATATCTTCCGGACCATATAGGTTACAGGAATGCTAGTGTTTATTCAACTACCTATAGTCATACATACTCAAATTAAACATAACAAAATGTCATTAAACAGCACCATTTTCAAATTTTGAAAACAAAACTGTTCATGGATCAAATAGAATAAGATGTACCACAAAAAAATAAAGTCGATTTTTTGTTACTTGGCACTCCGTATAATGATTGTAATAATTTTTAAGAATTAATAAGAAATGAAAACGAATTGTCAGTTAATAAAAAAATGAATAAGACAAACATTGGAGTTTCAGGTTGAGGGTCTTAAGTCAACATTGTACATTACTTTAAATTTTGGATTCTAGAGGCGGATTTAGGGGGAGGGGGGGAGGGAGGGGTTCCGGGCCCCGCCTTTTGAAAAAAATTTGGTTGATTATATAGGGAATCACTAAAGCGTGACGAGAGTGGGCCCCTCTTAGACAGCCAGTGGGCCTACACTTATGACAATTTCTAGATCCGCCACTGTATTCAGGAAGGATATGACAACAGATATATTGTAGGGTATGTTTGTACCCCATAGTAACATCCTCTGTACTAATATTTAGATTTAACTCATTTGTATAATCAGGAAGAAAAAAATATGTTACGAATATGCCAATCACTTTAAAGAAGGTGAGGACCAGCTTTAATATAGTATAATCAGAGCATTTGGTTTAATACTACTGAGTGTTGATTCACTTCACATTGTTTACCATTTTAAGTTGTCTATAGATATCCTATTATACTAATTTAATTTTAATTTAAAGTTTCTGTAGTTTGATACTTAATATTTCGAGTAGGAGTAAATGTTAAATACTTGGTAAAGAATCACTCTGATTCAAACAAAAAATTCTCTGAAACCGATATTATAAGATGCTTGATTTGTTGATTGACAACATATTTGTAACGTTCGGAGGACGTGTTTTTCAACAGACTGTCGGCATCCCAATGGGAACAAACTGTGCCCCTCTACTTGCCGACTTGTTTCTTTATCATTATGAGGCTGACTTCATGCAGGAACTTCTTAGGAAGAAAGATAAGAAGTTATATCCTTTAATTCTACTTTCCGCTATATAGATGACGTTCTTTCACTAAACAATTCCAAATTTGGTGACTATGTGGAACGCATCTATCCCATCGAATTGGAGATAAAGGATACTACAGATACAGTTAAGTCGGCTTCATATCTTGACTTACATCTAGAAATTGACAATGAGGGTCGGTTGAAAACAAAACTTTACGACAAAAGAGATGATTTCAGCTTTCCAATTGTGAACTTTCCATTTCTAAGTAGCAACATTCCAGCAGCACCTGCATACGGAGTATATATCTCCCAATTGATACGATATTCCCGTGCTTGCATTTCCTATCATGATTTTCTTGATAGAGGGTCACTGCTCACAAGGAAGCTATTAAACCAAGAGTTCCAAATGGTGAAGTTGAAATCATCCCTTCGTAAATTTTACGGACGCCATCACGAGTTGGTTGACCGTTATGGAATAACCGTTTCACAAATAATATCTGATATGTTCCTTACGTCGTAACTACAATCCCCTTCCCTTTCATGAATGTGACCTACCGAATTAGACTATTTACCGGATTTGTAATCACATAAGCAACACGACGGGTGCCACATGTGGAGCAGGATCTGCTTACCCTTCCGGAGCACCTGAGATCACCCCTAGTTTTTGGTGGGGTTCGTGTTGTTTATTCTTTGGTTTTCTATGTTGTGTCATGTGTACTATTGTTTTTCTGTTTGTCTTTTTCATTTTTAGCCATGGCGTTGTCAGTTTGTTTTAGATTTATGAGTTTGACTGTCCCTTTGGTATCTTTCGTCCCTCTTTTAAGTATAAATCTAATACATGTATTTGTCCTATATGCATTACAGAACTAACAAATGTAATAATACGTTAAAGCAAAAGACATTCTTTCACGATGAGTTATTTAGATTTGCGCTTGTTAAAATGGATATGAGAAAAAGACCCATGGTAATAATATAAACTTGACTACTTCATTTACAAATAAGACATTATCAGTTATTATATATCTTCTAGCTCTTTTTGTTTTCTGATTTTAACATTCAGACCTCCTTTTAAAAAGTAAAATCACAAAAAATTATGAACTCCGAGCAAATTTCAAAACAGAAAGTCCCTAATCAAATGGCTAAACCAAAAAGCATAAACACATCAAACGAATGGATAACAACTGCCATATTCCTGCTTTGGTACAGGAATGTTCTTTTGTAGAAAATGGTGGATTGAACCTGGTTTTATAGCTAGATAAACCTCTAACATATATGACAGTTGTATCAAATTCCATTATATTGAAAACGATGCGTGAACAAAACAAACAGATATAACTTAATAGGTAAAAATGTCAAAAAGTAGAATATAAGATATACCTGCAGTTCCTGTGTATCCACTAATGTGTAACATAAAGTTTGATTTGAAATCCTCAACATTAAACGTACTATACTTTGCGTATGCTGTCTTTCCATCGAAGTCTTCTAAATGTATATACAGCTCGTAACTTCCAGACGATGTAATAGTATGTATAACAGTGTTTCCTGTTGAGAAATAAAAAAGAACATCCATTACAATCAAACCCATATGTTGCCACACTTAGTAAGTTGAATAGTTCTAGTGTATTTTGCTTCGGTTTCCTAATTTATCACTACAGTATTCAATATATATGATGTATTAAATAAAATGATTTTAGAAGGCAAGGACTATACATGTATACATTCTTTTTACATAACAGCAGGCTTATTGAACAAAAACGTTTGCTCTGCATTACTTGCTGTTCAGTAAACAGTAAATCCGGTTTTGTGCATTTTTGGAGCTGCGAAGTATTCTCTCATATCCATAATGCGATTTCAAAGACTTAGCCACAAAACATAACTACATAACTTTTTACCCACCTTTCGTAAACTGGGTTTGACAAATTATTAAGGTTTCATTTCATGTTAAGGTTTGTCAATATTTAATTAAGAAAAAAAAATTGAAATAAATTATATAGAATGCATTAATATTGTAGAAACTTATCAATTGTCTTAAAAATATAATCTCTCAATTCAGTAACGTTTTTTCCGTCATGTGTACGAATAAGAAATAACACACCTAACCAATATTCACTGTCAATTCTTCCAAATCCTTGTTCATAATCAGACCATCCTCTATAGAAATCTGTAGATCCGTCGATTCTTCTCTGAATGACCTACAATATGTGTATTCATATTTGAAAGCACTGGGTCGATACCTCTGCTGGTGGACTATCAGTCTCCGAGGGTATCAACAGCTCATTAGTCAGTACTTCGGCACTGACATGATTTATTACGAACCTTTCTTAAATTGTGTTTCAACCCCTCAGGCAAAGTTTACCTTAGATAAATTTGGCAATGTTTATGTCCTATAGCTGTTCAACTGTGTAAGTTATTATTATATCTATAAAAGCGCTTCGGACGTATAACTTATAACGTGTTGCTTTTTATATTTAACTTTGAAACTTGTCTTTTTTATGTAAATTTGACATTGATATTCTATGTATATTTATTATAGTTATTTTATGTTTATTTACCATGATATTCTGTGCAACTGATTGATTAAACCATTGAAAAAAATACTTATCGTATACTTTTCAAATATTGATACATATAACCCGTCATATCGATCCATCTTATCGGTAAGTCACCACAAACTTCAGCTGAATAGTGCCAACTATTATTCTCTTAAACGGATATTTTCAAAATCAGACGAGAGCATTTCATAATTTATTATGTTATATTAACTTATACTGAAGAAAATGATTCATACATACAGTCCAACTTCCGCCAGCTGTTTCCATGTCACAGTAGACATCTAGAGAACTGGTGACTGTTGGGTAAATTGTGTATACTGCTGATGGACAATGATCCGGTATGTCACCACAATCATGTGGACGAAGTGCTAAAATAATATAGAACACCATTTAGAAAGATCATTTTTACCAATCCGAATCACATGATACCTCCTCCTCCCTCTATATGTGATATGTATTCAGTGGGTACTTGTGTGCGGACGATATCAAATTACTGAGTAGAAGACAAATATGACAGATGGTACAGTTTGGATATGTCGTAACATTATATAACATCTGCTTCACAGATGAAGACTAAGCTACACGAACTCCATCACCAACTGGGTGGTGATTTCAGGTGCTCATCCACAGGTGGAACCCATCGTTTTGCTCATGTTCTTACAAATCCGGTAAATAGTTTAATTCGGTATATTTTGTACTTCCTGTCAAATATCTGTATTAATTATATATACTATTATTGCACCTTTGTTAACCATGTTTTAATGTAAATATGTAAATATGTTCATACTTTTATAGTTTATATGTTCATACTTTTATAGTTTGTTAAAAAATGTTGTACTAACATACCCCATGTGGGGGCTTTAGTGAAATAAAATGTCTTATGTCTTATGTCTTATGGTAGATCACATTCGTGGGGAAAAGGGAAGACGATTGTAGTTACGACATGAGGCATATATCCGATATCATCTGTGAAACGGTTATTGATCTGATCGTCACTGATTAGTCTTGTGTAAACGAAATGGGGTGTCTGTCGTATTAAATTATAAACCTAGTACCCTTTCTGTCCTATGTGTTCTCCCTTTTATTTGTATTGTAGTCCTTTCATGTAAGGTTGTCATTTTGATGTTATATTTAACATTGTCATAACATCGAGAGGCTTGGCTAGCCACAAAACCAGGGTTCAACCCATCATTTTTTTTTTAAATGACCTGTACCAAGTCAGAAAATGGCTATTGCTATATTATAGTTCGTTTCTGTGTGTGTTACATTTTAGTGTTATGTTCCTGTTGTGTCGTAGCTCTCCTCTTATATATGATGTGTTTCCCTCATTTAAGTTTGTAACCCGGATTTGGTTTTTTCTCGATCGATTTCTGAATTTCGAACAGCGGTATACTACTGTTACCTTTATTTATTCCATAACAGTCAACCAACTTGATGGTTGTGTAAAATATTTTACAGAATGGACTGTTAGAGGTTTATATCTTACTTAAAACATTGTTTAACGTGTCGAAAAAGGTATAAAAAAAGAAAAAGCAAGTAAAGATTTATGTGTTTTGAGTCCCTTGTGTTTTTTAAATTTACCGAAACGTAATTTGTCTCGATTTTCTTTTTAAAAAAACTATTATAAAACGATCACTGCGAACAAAGTGCAAATCGGACACACGATTATTCTGCTTCCCATATTCACCGTCGTTCAAAAGCGAAGTGTTGCATTATATTTTTATTTAAGCAATAACTTAAAAAAACAACAACTTGTTAATCAACGCCGAAACCTAAAAGTTCATGAAGGGAGTTCTAGATTCGCACTTTGTACACAGGATAATGTTTAGGTTGTTCGTGGCCCTTGTATTGTGGCATGATTTATCAAATTTTAGAAGCATTACTATAATGCTTTTTTCATTTTAATTGTAGTTGAAAATGATGTTAGGAAGAATAAAAGCAACACCAGATGTCAATTTTGATAAATAAGAGGGACGAGAATAAATCTTTTCAAAAACGAAATTCAAAGAGTCAACAAAAACAAGACTTACAACAAGCATAATCAACCTATTGAATTAGGGCGAAAAGAGACAACCCAAAAACATGAGAAAAATGGCTGTGATATAAGTATTGGTAGTGTTAAAAATCATTTTAAAAGTGATTGTTTTTCCTCAAGAAACCGTTTTGATGAGTGACAAAATTGTTGTATTGGAAGTTGACGTTAATAAAATATTTTTTTTTAATTGTCATTTGTTATTTGGTTGTATTTTTCTGTAACATAATGGTTTCTTACAGGTAAATGATATTCCAATCACTGAACTAAAGAACAGGTAAAACAATAAAATGACGTCACAACAATGTTTTAATTATGGTAGAGCATTTCAAACAGAAATTTCTTTTGATAATTTAGAAAAGGGAACAGTAGCTAATTTTCCTTGTAAGTTTATTTTTAGGAATAAAACGTAAAAATATGTACATGTACCGTCTTGGAGGTATGTTTTGTTAATTTCTCTCTGATTACACATTTATGGTAGATCTGTCTGAATTTGTTTAAGGTTACAATTGTTCAACACTGGTAAGGTAAAACTGCTCTAAAGGTGTCTGAATAGTTGTTCTACAGAACATTCAAGAGCAGTTTTCCTGACAAAGTTATAGAGAGGTTAGCATAATAAAATGTAATTATCTACAGTTAGAGAATACCTACATTTTTCTATGCAGCAAAACAGCTGTTTCCATTCTCCATGTTCACTACATATTTGAAACGGACGTCCATTTATTGTGAATCCGTTGTTACATTTAAATTGTATTCCAGTTCCGAGATTTCGATACAATCCAAAAGTTTCAATGCAGGTAGCATTTGGTGTCGTCGGCGCAGGACTTTCACAATCTTTTAATTACAAATCATACTTTAGTATACGTTTATGTTTTATGTTTTGTACTGACGCGTTCAGACCAGGATTTTCGTCAATGTATGGTTTACTAATAAGTTTGAAAGACATGCGATTAAGATAGTGACCAATTTAACTAATAAAAGGAAACTTATGCTATTTTAAAATATGTAATTTTCTATTACATGTGAAGCTTTATAAAAGAATAAATAATAAATAAATAATAAAAAAATAAAAAAATACGCCACTTAATTTATCTCCAATAATATGAATATTTCTTACAGACATGAGTACAACCGAATCCACCATTGGTCTGCTTCTCACATTTCCGACCTGATTGGCATGTTGTTTCTGCACATCCTCCGGCAAGGGACTAAAATAAAATAAATGATTTCAATGATATAACATGTAATAGATAATTTATATTGGAAAATAGAAAGAAATAAGATTTCGCGTATACGCTCTTTTAATTCATATATAAAAATCAGTCTACATTTTAACGGTTTTACTTTTGAAACATACAACATTTTGATTGATTTACTTATTACATTGAACGGTTTCAACCTAGTTATTTTTGTATAACATCTGGCGGAAAGTATTCTATGTATTTATGAATTTAAGGTATTGAACAATTTCATAAAACATTTGAAACTGCACTTTAAGGAAGCATCGACCAATCAATCAATACTACGGTAGTTAGAAAGGTTCGTTTGCAAAGTTGTTGAAGTAATAGGAATTGCACTGTAACGGAGGGTCTGTTAATTTGGGACGCACCTATTCAATGTCCAAACGGAATTTGATAATAAGATTTGGAACCCTTCATGTTTAACCCAATTACCTCAAGTTTCAAGTTATAATTGAACTTATTGCTTTGAGAATACATATATCGTATCATGAAATGTGCATATGCAAATTTGTGATAGGAAAAGAATGAAACAAAAACTTCATAGATTGGTTCATTCGTAAAGTTTAAACTATAATCTACACTAAACGTTAGCTTCCAATCCACTTATCATAAATTCTATAAAATTTCTTGTAAAACGACTGTTTATTTTACGATTTGACCATCAATCAAGAAATTACATTAAAATTATTTTATATTTTGTCAATCGTTTTTTTTTTAATGATTGTACTTTCACGGTGGGGTTCGTGTTGTTTATTCTTTAGTTATCTATGTTGTGTCGTGTGTACTATTGTTTTTCTGTTTGTCTTTTTTTATTTTTAGCCATGGCGTTGTCAGTTTGTTTTAGATTTATGAGTTTGACTGTCCCTTTGGTATCTTTCGTCCCTCTTTCAAGTAAGCATCCGAAAAGTTAAAACAAATTTGATATGAATAACATTCTGATTTGTTCAGAGAGTATATCCAATCTTAGCTGTTAGATATATTGTGCAACCAAGATTAGGACAATTATTAGCTAATGTAAAATAAAACCAAAACTACATATTGAACGCAATGAATTGATTTTCATTGAACCCGCCGATAGCCGTGGTCGTTTAGGCGTTGCAGTTTTGGGTACAAAAGTTAGAACGGTAAAAATTAACGATACAAAATTCGAATCTTTGTGCCTTGAATGAACATGTTTTTTGTTTTTATCTCAAAATATTGTTTAAATCACAGTAAGTACTATTTATATTTTGTTTTCATAAGTTGGAGATATTTTGATCTTTACTGTTAAATTAGTAATATATTTTGTTAGGCGTTTCATTGACGTTTACCGCAGTTTTATAGGGTATTTAACGCCACTTTCAGCAGTATTCACAGACAGATTGTGAATGGGAGCTGGAGTGCCCGGAGAGAACCACAGACCTTCGACAGGAAAACTATAGATCCTAGTTGATTAAGATTAAAGTCGAACTGACAATCTAAGTGTTGAGAGGCTTGTGATACAGTAGATGAACTACTAAGACTACTCGGCAACCGATACCCATTGTTCTCATTTGTAGTCAGCTCTTCTCGTCTTCTAGTAGCTATATATATAGTCAGCTCTTCTGTGCTGACATGAATTATCATCGATATGGTCATATTTATAGATTAACTGTTTACAAAACTTTTGAATATTTTGAAATACTAAGGGTTTTCTACATCAGGAATATACAACCTTTTAGGAATTTTGGTTCTCAATGCTCTTCAACTTCGGCCGTTTAAATTTTTTGGAATCGAGCGTCACTGATGAATCTTTTGTAGACGAAATGCGTGTCTGGCGTAATTTCAAAATCCTGGTATCTATGATGAGTTTATTTTGAGTCGAATTAAACTTACATCATAGTAAAGCAATGCATGGTTGAATCCAGCGTACTACAGGTTTGAATTTTGCCTTAGTATCATTCGTTATAATATACGAGTACTCGATAAATAGTTTCGACTAAATCGACCTACTATCTACTATGTGTACGATATTGTATATAAGGCTAACATAAAGTAAATGTTATACCGCAAACTAGCTAAAGTACCATCTCAATGCTTTTAAAACAAGGTATGATATGATTTCCATGAATGGTTATTCGAATACTTCGCAAACATAGTACATAAATAAGGCCGTTAGTTTTCTCGTTTGAATTGTATTACATTTTCATTTCGGGGCCTTTTATAGCTGACGGTGCGGTATGGTATTTGTTCATTGTTGAAGACCGTGCGGTGACCTATAGTTGTTAATTTCTTTGTCATTTTGGTCTCTTGTGGAGGGTTGTCTCATTGGCAATCATACTTCATCTTCTTTTTTTATAGTTAAGATAGTTAAGATATACATACCTTTGGCCAGCTTGATAATTTAGAATAAATACTACCAGATTCGTTTTGCAGTTTTTCTCCATCGGGTAACTTGTCAAGAATATCACAGAGCTTCCAATTCTTCCTGTAGTTTATTGCGATACACTGCGACGTCGTGAAGCATTCTTTGACACATTTTTGCATACTCATACGTTGCAGACGTCGTAGGATATTAATGTTCTGACTTTTATTGTGCAGCAAGTTCCCAATACCACCAACATCATCAGGATGTTGACACTCATAGTCGTCTTTTGCACACACGTCTTCTAACATGGAACTGCATTGTTGGAAAAAAAGTAACGAAGGTAGTATGCTTCGTAACGAGTTGTCTATTTTCATCTCTAAGTCGCGAAAATAAACATGTATTAAAGCATACGTTCTAACCGTTTAAAAAGGCAACATGTTTGTAAATGCATACGAAAAGCTCCCTATATATTAAACTGAATCTATTATATCTTTTTTATTGATCTGCTGTTTTGAATTCTTTATTAGCTTTCTCTTTCCTATCCATCTAAATATTTCATCAGACACAGAACTTCATTGTTACATATTGTTCAAACTTAATGTTTGAAATTTATACAAAAACAAAAAGGCATAATATGGCATCCATTGTCCGTTTATAAAACATTTCATGAGAATGCTTTGGACAAAAAGGGATGGTCGTTATACATGATTACACCGGTGCATTTAGTCATCCATTTCTCAATGCATTTGAAATAAATAGTCACATAATCTTCCCCACCGGTACTGTGGCGATTATTAAAAAACATTAATCACATACAATATTAAAATTTAAACCTTTGTTTTCTTCACATATAATTTGTTTTCTTCAGATAATTTTTATGTGTGACGTCAAATCGTCACGTAATTATTCCCTTTGGTTCTGTTGTGTTTTGTAAAAGACAATCAATTATATACAATATTAAAAAATTCAAACCTTTGTTTTCCTTACAGATAAGTTGTTTTGTACAAATAATAGCTATGTTTTATTGACCAACTTTATTCCTCAAAGACATGACGAGCAGTAACATTTTGAAAAACGCATAATATACATCAGTACCCTCTACAATATTACGTTTTGAAGTTTAGTGTGACGTCCGTTTTCACTGAATTAGTACACATTTTAGTTTTAGCGGCCAGCTGAAGCCCGCCTCCGGGTGCAGATTATCTCGCTCTGTTGAAGATAAGTTGATGGCATTGGGCTGTTTTCTTCACTTTGGTTGGGTTGGTTGTCTCTTTGACACAATCCCCATTTCTATTTTCAATTTTATTTGATATCATTTGTAGGTCAATATTTCCATATTCTTATGTAGCAACAATCCAGCACCACCTGTATCTTGTCAAGGCGATGCAATGACCCAGGGCTTCCGTTTAAACTCAATCGAAATAATCTTGATTAAAGGTTGATGTGTGTGTACGGAAGAGGTTGAACTCCAACAAAAACCAAAAAAACAAGTGATGAGAAAAATCAGAAAACAATTTGCGGAAAACTACCCATACAACACAATTTACTGAACTCTCTTATTTTTGACATTTTTACCTATTATGTCTGTTTGTTTTGTTCACACATCGTTGTCAATATTATGGAATTGTATGCGACTGTCATACAAGTGAGAGGTTTATCTAGCTATAAAACCAGGTTTAATCCATCATTTTCTACATAAGAAAATACCTGTACCAAGTCAGGTATATGACAGTTGTTATCAATTCGTTTGATCTTTTGATTTTGCTATTTGATTAGGGATTTTCCGTTTCGTAGTTCGTATTTTGTTATTTTACTTTCTTTCAAAAGACAAAATGATAAAGCAAGACGAAATCAATACAAAATAATTCACAAAATAAAAATTTGAGTAAAGTAAATCCTACCAAAACACCAAACACCGGAAGATCTGTGTATATGTCACAAATGGTAACTCATTTGAACCTTTTGTTGACGTTTCTATAATTTCTAATCAATGACATCAGTATACTTTTTCAAATACAATAACTAATTTCAAGTAACTGACTTCAATTGTCTTTGTTTTGTTTAAGATTGTTTATCCTATCGTCTTATATTCTTATGTTTCCCTCTCTGTACCTTAGCCAATTGGTTGTAGAGAAAAAGTATATATCTATATTATGGAATTTTATGCGACTGTCATACAAGTGAGAAGTTCATCTAGCTATAAGACCAGGTTTAATCCACCACTTTCTACATTAGAAAATACCTGTACCAAGTCAAGTTTATGACAGTTGTTATCAATTCGTTTAATTATTTGATTTTGCCATTTGATTAGGGATTTTCCGTTTCGTAGTTCGTTTTTCTTTTGGTCAGTGTATTGTCTGGACTTAAATTTTGGACACCATCACGAATTGATTGATCTATACGATGTGTCTGTGTCTTAACTAAATAACGACATTTTTAACACGTTTTAAATTGTGGTTTAACATCTATGTCGTCTGTCTTCTTAGTATTGAACGTGACCTATTCCCGAATATGACTATTTTGCCGAGTATGAATTTGCATTGCTATAAGACGTGTCTCGGTATTTGTACATCCAACATTCATGTATTTACTTATGATGTTTCTTTTGTAGTTCGGTTGGATATTGTGTTATGTCTTAACGTTTGTTGTTTGAATTCTGTTTTTTTGGGGGGTACATTTCACATATGTCTTATTTGTCAGTATAGTCGAGATAATTGTTCATGGATAAAGTATTGTATTACTCCAAATAACTATGAAGTCGTCACAGCATTTAATTTAAATAGCTTTTCAATACCGTCATAATCATGATGATTATTTGGACTAGTATTGTGAAAATAATTGTTAAATTTTGGATCCAGTTCCATTTGATTGTATGAATTTAAAGATTATATATGTCACAAAATGATGTCACAATTTGTGGTGTCTTGTGCTATCGTTAATGGAAGTTGTCCGTTGTTATTCTATGGTTGACATGTTACTAATGTACGATTATATAATTTATTTATGCGTTTTTCTGTGCTGAGTGTTCTTGCATTTGTTTATACTATATTCCTGTCACTTAGGGTTGTTATTTGAGCGATATTTGTGCACATTGCCATATATAAGCGGGAGGTTTGGCTAGCCATAAAACCAAGTTCAACCTATTATGTTTTCTTAAAATGTCCTGTACCCAGTCAGGAATATGGCAGTTGTTATCAATACTTCGTTTCTATGTATGCTGACGTTTGATTTTGTTCACTTCAGGGTTTCTGTTGTTCCGTTGTTTTCTTCTTATTGTTGATGTGTGTTCCTCGACTTTAGTTCATAACCCGAATTTGATATCTCTCAATCGATTTATGACTTTTGAACAGCTGTATACTACTGTTGATTTTATTTTTATACCACCATTTTCATTCAGTATTATCATATGCTTTGCGCATTTAGTAAACCTCAAGAACATTATACATTGGTTGTCAAAGGTTTGAGCACCAGTCTTTGTTGGCATTTTAGAAGAATTTGAAAACATGGCACCACCCCCCTTTCCCGGCATAACTTACCATCCTATGTTTAGGTAACCCTCATCATGAGTTAGGAATAATAGTTCTTTTATCTCTGCGTGTATGATAATTTGAGAAGTCTCTAGATAGAATGATTGCATTTTATTTTGTTAGCTCCACTATAGGAGTTAATTTCTAGTGCATGTCAACCAATTTATATTTTGAAATATCAGAACAGGAAAAGGAAACGAATGTTATAATTTTGCACCATTATACCTTTTGAACTTAAATTTATGTAAACCTTGAACGTGTTTTTCCTTTGACATATTCCCCCCCCCTCCCCCACTGCCAGATTCGTAAGCAGATTGGTATTTCATACGCCCTTCGCTTTCAAAAAATATTTGTGTTTCCCCCCAGTAGTTGCATTTCATTAGAATTTCGGACTAAATCGCAATTTGTTTGATCAAATAAAACTGTTCCACTGGCCAGAATTTGGACAAACTTCTGTTAAAGAACTGCAGACAGGTAATCAAAGTTCAATTTGATTAAATAAAGCATTCTTTTCATCAATTATGAAACAATGAATAAAGAAAACGTTTTAAGACTTATTACCGGGTTTGTACTAACATGAGTAACAAAACTGGTGCCAAATTTAGAGCAGGATCTGCTTACCCTTCCTGAGCACCTGATATCACCCCAGTGATTTGTGGGTTCATTTTACTCAGTCTTTGGTTTTCTTTGTTGTATTTTGTTGTATTTTGTGTACTTTTGTTGTCTTTTTCTTTCTTAGTCATGGTATTGTCAGTTTATTTTCGACTTATGAGTTGGAATGTCCTTTGGCATCTTTTGACTTCTCTTTTAACAAAACTGCTTTTATTTAATTTTTAGAATTCTGATGACCGATAATAAATTGTGAGGATTTTATATATAATGCCAGTACTTTGTCAGCGGCTTTCAATGTCCTTTCCAATCAACCGATAAAATGACATTAGTTCCATCTTACGGCCAATTGAAATAGCCTTAGTCGTTTAGATTCCAAACCCGCAACTTTTTATTTTATTTTAGAAGTTTGAAGAGCATTGAGTGGAAAATATATTCTCAGCTATTTCTACTATTAAACGAAAAACATTAACAAAAACAACGAGTTCTAAGGTAAATAAGAAAACCTAAAAAAAAAAAAACGAGGTAGACCTGAACAGATTCCATGGATATTTTTCTATTTGTTTGAAGACCGGGTTGACCGTGATTGTGCAGATCTAACTGAATAGTATTGAAGATGAGTGGTGCTAAAGCTCATATATAACATACTTATTTATAAAGGGACCTTTAACGAAGAAAATGTCAGCACAATAAAAGTTTAAGTACTCGACAAACTGGATAAGCGTTAGTACGTTAAAAAGATACTATTAGCCCTACATGTTAACGGTGCCTTATAAACGAACTAACATTTGTTGCATCTCAAACACTTATTGTTTGAAATAAATTCAACAGTATTCTAAACGAATGAAAGTATTTAATCTAATAAGACGATCTAAATTTCTTTGAAGGACACGGACCTTTAGAACAGTTTGTTATGTCTGATTCACTTTGATGATATTTTTGTATGTTCATCTTATTGTTTAGATTGTGTTTAATTTTTGTTTGTCGTCTTTGAAAGCCTCCGTTTGAATTAATTCCATTTGTCCTACTACGACCAAAATCAACCAGTTCTAAGTATGGAACACCAATGCATCTGGTATATTCATGTGATAATGCAACAGGCTGATGACTAATAGTTTGGTAGTGATGGATATAACTGCTGTTTTCATTCTTAATGTCAGGGTCTGATGTTGATGTATCTGAATGACTGATTTTAATGCTTGAAATCGGATCTAAATAGCCGTCACTGTGAGTAGAAACAGTAAACGAATAACTATTACTGGATCTTATAGATTCACTACGGGTTTTGGCTATTGGAGATAATTGTAACATGTCATCTTCATCTATGAAATCATAAATTCCTGGTACATTATGGTCATGTATATCTACATTTTCTTTTTTTTGTTCACGAACACTAATGTCAACAGTTTTACGACGTTTAAGAGTTTTGCAGCAAAAACAAGCGACACAAACTACAATGCATATTATAAATCCTGCAGCACACAAAGAATAAATAAGAATTTCTCTTTCCAGCAGTCCTGAAAAAACATAAACAAAATGTAAACTCAGTTATTTCTGTTGATTGAGGTGAATAACATTTTTTAAGTACAAATTCATGTATTGAATCCTGAATTGCAGATTTGTATTTTAAAAATCACGTCAAATCTAAACCATTGACTGGTGATATCCTTGGGGGATTTACAGTTTACAACCAGTGGAATTGACACAATGCTTGAACATACAGATAATACCTAATATTTTGGTTCTTTCGATACGCTTTCTGGATTTTAATGCCATTTTGGACTTTACCGACGATGTGTGAGGAGATATATGACCAAAATGCACATAAGCATAATAACCAACTCAGTCTTAGATCAATGTTGCCTGGAAATGAACCGTAGCCCAAAGAATTTATCAACGTAAAATTTGAAATGTTTTATTTGAGTGTTTGAAAAAATTAGTGATTCCGAAGTACATGTCTGGATTTGTCTTCATTTAGAACACTTAAATCAACATTTGCAAAGATGTTGTACTTTTGTTCGTATGAGCGAACCGTAATATGATCAACCATTTTGCAGTTGTTCACTATATCATTTTCCCAAATAAACTAATAAGAATAATACTACAAAGAACATCAGATAAACAAACCTTCATTATTGCTTTTAACATGTGTATTATGTGTCTGCCCTTCTCTGTTTCGATATGTAGTTGTCACAGGTTCTGATGCATTCATGAACAAATAGGTCGAGGCTAAAAAAAATCATTCATGAATTACAAAATAAAACAATGTATAGTACTCAATAGCTGCTATACAATTTAAGATAGATACTAAGAGTAGAAGAAAAATCTATGCATTAATAGCAACTGAATGTTCAAACGATAATAAACTGAAGTCAGACCATAACGGTCAAATCTCAAATTGGTAGTGCTTAAGCGCCATTTATTTGGTTCTCACAAGTATCTTTTACAACTATGCTATTATTCAAAAATAATCTAATTTATAATACCAATACACCAGAAGGCCTTTATTCTTAAAACAAATTATTCTGAAAGAGTCATATTTATTTATATTCATTGGTGGTCATCTTTTGTTTCCCATATATATTATTTGTTTTGTGCAAACTTCGTGAAATGTTTTACAAGAATGTGACAGTTGTTATCCATTCGTTTATAGCTTGCTGTTTGGTGTTGACAAGGGCCGTGGTTTAGTGGTTAGTGCATCGGACTACTAACACAAAGGTTCCTGGTTCGATTACGGGGAAAAAATTCAGGGACTTAATTTTCGGCTCTCCCTTGACACCATTTGCGAGTATGGTCTGAGGAAATGATGATAGTCCGTCGGAAGGGGACAGTAAATGGCTGATCCGTGCTAAGAGAGAGTCATATCTCTTGCACGTAAAAGACACTTTTGTAGATTCAAAAAAAGAGCAGGCTAATGCCACTACAAGGTAGCACTCGCACCCGCTAAGTAGAAAGATATTAATATAAGTTGCAATATCTTGCTTCCCAATCCACTAAAAATAAATATGATTAAACTAAGGGCTCCGTTGTTGAAAGCTTTACTTTTACCTATAATGGTTGTTTTATACATATTGTGAGTTGTTAAATTGGCACTCATACTACATCCTCTAATATCTGTTTGATGTGTTTGAGCTTTTAATTTTGCCATTTGATATGGACTTTCTTTTTTTGAGATTTCTCCGGAGTTCATCTATGCAATCATAGAATTCCTGTAGATTATGGTAACAGTTGTTATTTTACTTTTAACAACCAATCAAATAAACCACCGTTATATAGGCTATGTGTCTATTATATATATATGTAGGACTCTAAAGTGCGATTGGGACACTAAAGTACGATGGTAACGCTAAATTGCGATGGTCTACGTTAAAGTACGATGCTTCCATAAGCTAAAGTGCGATGGTCCGGGAAAATATAGACGTAAAAACGTAGTATGATAATGACGTTAACAGTCGTTTATACGAACTAAAAATGAACACGACGGAAGATAAATTACAAATATTTTATTAACACCTTTAAAACCAAATGACAATGACTGAATTGATTTAAACCTGACGTGTTTTGCCGGCTGAGGTAAATGTGCTTTTTTGCTGTAGCTGGAAGAACTTGTATCCTGCAGTCAACCATTTTACTACTATAAAATTGAGAATGGAAATGGGGAATGTGTCAAAGGGACAACAACCCCGAGCATAAAGCAGACAACAGCAGACGGTTACCAACAGGTCTTCAATGCAGCGAGAAATTCCTGCACCCGGAGGCGTCCTTCAGCTGGACTACTAAACTCCATAGATTCAAAATAGTATTCGTATAGATATCATGTATCCTGCTTTTGTTGGAAGCGAACAGATACATTTGAATCATTGTTTATGTTGCAGTTTACTTGCAGTTCCCGTTTAAATATTGTCGATTCTAATGGAAAGTAACGTCGGTAAAATAAAAGTTCTAGTTTTCATGCGTAAATTATAATTTGATTTAGTCGGCTAAACATAAGTTTTTATATTGAAAATTATAACATGTTTGTGTGGTCACTATGAAAAAGAAGGAAAGTCAGCGAACATCGCCTCTCTCTCTCTCTCTCGTTTAGATTAAAGCTTAAAAAATTGTTACATATTCCGACACTATCTAATTTTGTATTTGTTGTTTACAATGACGACTGTATGAGGAGGTGTTCCCATAAGTAATAGATTGTGTGAACGACAATCTACACTATTTATCTTTCGTAAAAAGACTATTTTTTAACCTCGATGTTTTAATCCCTCGAATTTACCCTTTTGGTCCATCGCACTTTAGAGCGATATACCAATCGTACTTTAGCGAACAAACAACCATCGCACTTTAGCGTGAGACACCATCGTACTTTAGCGTAGACCATCGCACTTTAGCGTGACCATCGCACTTTAAAGTACCATCGCACTTTAGAGTCCTACATATATATATATATATACGTTCGTTGAATATTCGGTGGTCTGTTGAGTCATTAAACCATTGCGAAGACACAATGCCAATGGGCATGTTTAATAATATTACCATATGAAAAGTTTCTGTAAAGTATTGATTAAATCGACATATACCGGTATTTGATGCTGCTGTCATTTGCTTTCTTTATCCTGAATTTGAGGCCAGTGTAAAATGAAACAGACGCAAAAGGCTTTCAAAATGAACTAGAAATGATATGCAACAATTTGACCTTCCGAGTCTTGAAGTTCTGTTTTGCATTAAAATGTGAAAAAAATTGGAATACTTACATAAAAAAAGAACATAAAACTACCTATCTCTGTCATAAAACTTCGGTTTGACTGATTTTTGTTGAAAAGTAAGAACAATCATTGGTAAAACTCTGTTTTTTTACCACTTGGTTTTAAGTCTATATAATTCATTGGAAAACGATTATTACAGAAATACTGCTGTCTTGGTTTTCATTCTCTTTTTACACAACGAAAATACAAATGATTTATGTTGTATTAAATGTTTCGTCAATTATTGAGAAAGAAAGAAACCTGTAATTTATAACATCGATTTTTTTTATTGATACTGATGAGCATTATCATGATTATAAATGAAACTGCGTACTAAATTATGAGCCTTGTATCTTTCATTTATTTAGAAAATTGAAACATTTGATTAATCAGCACTTGATCGAAGCCTATGTTTGTAGACATCTACTACAACTGGTACCCCTGCTTGTTAGCCAAGACTTCAAAACGGACATGAAATTTTACAACAGCATCAGTTTATGTCAATTTACTGCTCAATACATATCATGAAATTTTTTAAATGGAATTTTCCCCTAAGACATAGATGAATTTGTCATAATTATAGTTGATGAAACATTTGGTTATTTTTGGAATTTTTTTATGTTTCAATGCTTTTAGCATTCTCAAATAGGTCTTCACTAACATGTCTCTTATCAACTTAAATTATTATACTGCTATCTTTCAAAACGTATGGTCATAAGTTCGATACATATAGGACGTTTACTCCCCGACAGTATCAACAGCTCTGTAGTAAACAATATGGATCTGTCGAGAAAAATCACGGAAGCGACAATTCATAAAGCATAATTTAAATACTAGTATATGATTTATATTTACCATTGCTGGTTTCGATTGGTTCTGAATATCCACCGTAAGAGTTTGTGAAAATGGAATTAACGGTGGTAACTGCAAAGAAAACTAATTCCATAAAAATTGTTCCACATTTTTCTTTACTCTCTCTCTCTCTCTCTCTCTCTCTCTCTCTCTCTGAGTGTGTGTGTCTCTGTGCTCTACATGTACTTTTGTCACTTGCTTGTTCGGGTTGCCAAGAGCACGATAGCCCAAAAAAGGATTATATGACATAATTAAGCGTACACTGTAGTATTGATGAAATCGTATAAGGTACACTAAAGGTATGTGGATTCAAAACAAAATTTAACAGACAACGTATTACAGTAGTTCCTTATAATTTAATACTAAATTCCATTTTGAAGGCGTAAATCACGAAAAAACGTAAGTGACTTCACGGTCGCATAACAAAATAGTGTTTATGAAACGACAATAAACTGTCAGCCAATTAGAAGAAATAATACATAAAATATTGAATTATATTAAAACACCTTTCAATGACATAAACATACCTTTAAATATGGCGGAACTTCCAGCGTTGCTTGTTTCTGTACTGGTTTGATAGATATCAATACATCCAATGACGTTATTACACCTAAAAAATAATTGTTTGGTCAACATATGTTGTTTCGTCCAGTATTAAAGTATGTTTGGATTTATTTTATCAAATTGTCAATTGTTTATTTGTATAATTTCTTGAAGCTTTCGTCGAAGAGATGTTTTTTTTTGTGTATTTGTAAAATGACTTGAAAATATACCTTTGATTTTTCGTACACATACATATTTTGTAACACTTCTGGTCATAGCTACCATAAGGACAAGGCTTACATGGTTCACCGTCTATTGAAATGAACCCTAAACTACATTCTAAAATAGAACATGAATTTTATGAATTAACTTTTTATCTTTTAAAACGCTCTTAACATGCATATATGCATTAATAAAACTACGGGCACATCAAATAACATGACAAAATTTTCGCTACTATCCACAAAATCAAAGTTTCCTAATGCAAACAATGTCTTCCCGGCCTTATACTGGTCAATACACTTAGCAGGAACAACATTTTGCATTTATTGTTGTTTATGTTCTCGTCCAGAACCCTAAGGGGACACGAAGCCTTAGCATTAGAACTACTGTATCACTTAGCTGTCAACATTAGGGTTGTGAGTCCGAATTCCAAACGTGGCGGTAGCTCCAATATTTATAAGTAGGATTATTAGTTTTCCTATCAGTTCTCTCCGGACAATGATGTTAATATCACTCAAGCAATCTTTTTTAAATATGCATAATGTGTTTAGAATATGAATCTCAATCAAATTTGATCCGCATGCAAACAAATCTCATCTACATATATGTTCAAATTTGACGAAGTGGTAGATTGAGATTTTCAATTCATATAAGATAATCCATATTGATTCAATTACTTTAAACGTTTTATTGTCTAGGCTTTTCATAGAAAAATTAAAAAAACAATTGTTCGTAGAATCAAATCGTAGATCGTGGAATCCAATATGTACAATCCCGATTGGTTTTTCAAAAAATTAAAAAAAAAGGTGTCATACTTACTAATACACTTTCCATCTTTTTCCTCTGAATTATTACAACAAAACTTTACTCTCTTTCCGCTAAGGTTTGTGAATGAAAATATATAAAATGTATAAAGTTTTATCAACAATTTCATAAAAATTCAGTTGAAACTATTTTAAGAAATGTTGCTTTTATTACTATTCATATTCTTTGCTATACGATATGCAAATAAGAAGATGGGATTTGACTGCCTTGAGACAACTCTCCTCTAGAGACAAAATAAATGGAAGACCCATACGATCATTTTAAGCCCATATATAACTCTACAGATGAACGAAACTATCTGTACCGTCTACGTTGTTCCCGTAAGATTGTTATCTAGTGTACTATTTTTATAGAGTAAAGTATCTCATTTCTGTTGATTTGTATTGCATGTTCTTGTAAGTAAAACTGGAATTCCATCGAAACAAATGTAACATTACGAGGGTTATAAATAAGGAGATACGGAATGATTGCCAAGGGGGCGAAAGATACCACAGGGACAGTTAAACTCATAAATCGAAAATAAACTGACAACGCAATGACGTTGCTTTGTTTTCTGGCTAGGCCGTTTCAATGATAGAGGTTCATATTGATAGTCTTAAGATGATGGGCACGATAAGGCGTTTTTGAGTGTCTGAAGAGGTATTTAATAGATATAAATTTGAATAATTGAATGAATTCATGTGACTTAACTTGATGCAAAGTAGCTTTGTACTGCATAAATATTCTCGTATACTTAAAACAATTTTTGATTCGAACAGCATTCATTTCTTCTAAAAACTTACTTGTTTAATTATTTTAAGTACTTTAATATCAACAAATATCTCGTGTCACCTATTTTCACTTGTCATTAATAAAAAAAAGTTGGTGTTACAGGAATTATGAACCCTTCTAAGCACATGAGTTATTCGGATTTAAGTGAGTACATGATTTTATTTCTATGGTATTGTTTTTTGTTTTATTTCAGCAGGCTTATGTTGTACTGTTCTACCACTGTCACAGGTTAGGGGAGGGTTGGATCCCGCCACATTATTTATGTATGTGCTTGTCCCATGTCAGGAGCCTGCAATTCAGTGGTTGTCGTTTGATTATGTGTTACATATTTGTTTTTGTTCATTTTTTTATATAAATAAGGCCGTTAGTTTTCTCATTTGAATTGTTTTACATTGTCATTTCGGGGCCTTTCATATCTGACTATGCAGTATGGGCTTTGCTCATTGTTGAAGGCCGTTCGGTGACTCATAGTTGTTAATTAATTTCTGTGTCATTTTGGTCTCTTGTGGATAATTCTCTCATTGGCAATCATACCACATCTTCTTTTTTTATATTATATATTATATAGTAAGATCACCTCACGGTCATTGTGTTTTACGTGTCATCTTACAATTGACAGTAATAGCAGGTACACAGTAGTGTATATGTGTTACTGGTGAATCGCTATACTATTATCACCAAGAATACATTTAAAAGCAAATATCAATCACTCATCTTTACAATTTATATTATTTCAAAATTTTTATTATGAAAATGGAATGTAAAATGAACAAGGTATTGCAATCCAATCCTTGGTTCACATAGAATGAAATTCAAAACAGTGTGGCTGTGGCCATTGATTGACACATTAAATTCATCCTTTGACTGGGACAATTTACATGAACGTTTGTCTGTAACGACCACTGTTCACGACGTACCTACGATAGACATTTAAACTGTGGGGTCACCAAAGGTTTCGTAACGCCTTTAATTATAAAATAATTCAAAAAATTAATCAGGAATAACCTTTATGTTTTGATTTATATAATTGATATACATCAAAACATCGTGTTATTTCTGATTAGTTTTTCGAATTACTTTATTAAGGTGTTGAGAACCTTTGGTGACCCCATAGTTTAAGTGTCTTTAAAAAGTACATAGTGAGCAGTGGTTGTTACATACAAACGTTCACCTAAATTGTCCCAGTCAATGGATAAATTTAATGTGTCAATCAATGGCCACAGCCACACTGTTTTGAATTTCATTCTATCTCAAACAACCCTTGCGAGAAAAAAAAAACCAACAAAATTATTTCTCAACGCTTTCATAAAATAGATAAGACATCGTATCGATTTATTTAATATGAATCTTGAAAACTGAACAATGGAATTGCAAATTGAATAGTTATATTAAAAACATAATGAATTGAAATATATCGTTACCTAATTATTTGGCGACAATAGCCATCCGGGAGTGATGCTGTAGTGCATGCCTTTAGTAAAGCCAGAAATGAGAACAACCAGTACACAGACATTTTTCACGCCAAGGAAAACAAAATACTAAATTAAGTGCGGAAATTCATTACTATTGTACTTTGACTATTCTATTACTTCCTTAAAATTATATTATTATATGTCATTTAAAATTAAATGTTTTTAGATAGGCTGTACAGTTTTTCCAAAGCTGATATTTCCGTTGCACTTAGGTTTAGAACATAACAAAGTACAAAAGGTACTTACGTGTATAACATTCTAATTTGTCACTTTAACAATAAGGATTGCCAATGACAAAACTATCAAATGAATACCATAAAGATGAAGCTATGACTATACGATTTTCAATAATAAGCAAAGATTTACTGTATAGAAAAAATAAAAGGCAACGACATGATATATTAGTAACTTTTCAAACGGGAAAGCAAAACGGATAGCCCATTCTCGTTTTTACGAAAATGTTGTTTACAGTGCGCGGAAATTGAGAAACGATCTTTGTAAATTTATCGATCCTTCAAATAAACTTATTCTAAAAGGTTACCAATTGAAGACTGTAATAAGATCTTTGAATCTTGTTTTTATTGGTATTAATATTGATTTTGTTATCAGTAAATAAAAGCAAACTAAACATTATTGTAATATATGTTGTGTACAAGTTGTAATGTTGTACAAATTATAATTGTACAGATTTTTGGTACAAGTAATCAGTCTTTTGTGAACTGCTTAACACAAATAGATGATGCACACAGCCTTTTATTTTGCATATTTCTGTCACATTTTCACTACAAAATACTTTATAAGACGACAAAAATCCTTTTAATAGATATGAATATGGTATCAGGAGATATATAAAATAAGAATTTAAAACATTCAGGTATCCTCATTTCAAGTTTGAGGACAAGGACAATAGCAGTAAATGTTAGGTTGAAGTATATGAATTTGAATTTGAAACATTAAACTATTATATTTTGAGAAAATAAACCTGTATCACCTGGTGCAAGAAGGTATGTGTAAAAAAAACTTACACCTTGTACAAAAACCCTGAACAAATTATTATTTGTACAAACTTACATCGTGTACACAACATATATATATGTTGTGTACAAGTTATCATTTTGTACAAATTTGTACAAAATAATTGTACAAATTATAATTTGTATTTTGACTTTTTTCAAATTGTAATTTGTACAAAAAGTGCCTGTACAAATTGTAATTTGTACTAAATTTGACGAAAATTCACTTATAACTTGTATTTTGATATATGTATTTTGGTGGAAAAAGCATTGATATACACTACATAATTGCTATTTAATGACCACATAGTGCGTCTTATTTATCAAATACTTTACTTAAGGATGTTCGCAGCTCAGTTTCAAAATAAATAACTTTTCATAAAACTAGTATGCATTGATAGGGAATTAATTGAGGAATCAAAAAAGCAAAAAAAAATATAGGGGTCAATGTGCTTGTTTTCAAGATATCAGCCATTGGAATTTTGGCGGGAAAATGTTCTCTCTTGATTTTTCATAGCTTTATCATTGTGTCTTTGAGAGCTTCAATTTAATTTTAAGACATAAATGTTATGTTTAAATTCATACAGATGTTCCAATTTGGTATCCAAAAACTTCAGATTTAAAAATTACGCCTCAGATATTTAGAGGATGGTTTTGGATACGATTATACTGAGAAATATGTATTATGACATTAATCCTGAACAAAAAGTTCTGATAGTTACTGTCTCCTTTCAGTCTTGGATCTTTTTTCAACACAGTGCACACTTCCTGGCAAGAATAATCAGTGTTTCAATGTCATCATCATACTTAATTTAAATATAGGCTCATTATGCTTGTTCTTGGTGTACCGGTACTCATGATTGTTCATTTGTGTATAATTCCAATCTAGGTTCAGAACATTTTGGACAATTTTATTCTTTCTAATCAACCGTGCCGGCCATGTTTGCACTATTACTAGTTTATTAACTGAGAAAATGACTACAAGAGTGTAAATAATAATACCTGGGAGTTATAGCTTTTGCCACTAATTCAAACAATTGACTCCCGGAGTAATAAGCCGCATTGCAAAGTGTTGAGGTAGAGTTAAATGTGAAAGTCAAAAGATGCAACTCCTGATGCCATCATTAACTCACTACAAATGACAAAAATCTATGTTTTTGTACTTTGTAAGTAATGTGTTCTGTGTGGGTATTATGATGGTGTGTACCAATGCTTTTTTCACCAAAATGCATACTTTAAATTATTGTACAAGTTATATGAATTTTCGTACACTTGGTACAGGCACATTTTGTACAAATTACAATTTGTACAAAGTCAAAATACAAATTATAATTTGTACAATTTGTTTGTACAAATTATAATTTGTACAAAATGATAACTTGTACACAACATATATACACATTTATGAATCTACATTGGCTAGAGGTATAGGAGGAGGGTTGAGATCTCACAAACATGTTTAACCCCGCCGCATTTTTGCGCCTGTCCCAAGTCAGGAGCCTCTGGCCTTTGTTAGTCTTGTATTATTTTAATTTTAGTTTCTTGTGTACAATTTGGAAATTAGTATGGCGCTCATTATCACTGAACTAGTATATATTTGTTTAGGGGCCAGTTGAAGGACGCTTCCGGGTGCGGGAATTTCTCGCTACATTGAAGACCTGTTGGTGACCTTCTGCTGTTGTTTTTTTCTATGGTCGGGTTGTTGTCTCTTTGGCACATTCCCCATTTCCATTCTCAATTTTACATTTATGAATCTACAATCTGTTGATTCCTGTATTTTGGCATTGCACAAGGTCGTGTTTTTCTCTGACTCTTTATGATGTCTTTACACTTAATCCATTGGATGTGTACTGATTGATAATTTAGTCGTAGATGCTTGCATTTTATAGTGGATGACCGTGAGGGTAATCTGGTGTATTGCTATCGCCTAGATTTCCATTACCATGAATACGTTATATTCGTTTTTACCGATCAATAAGCATGATGAATACGTAGACATCATCAAGTGCAAACTAACATTCCATATCGCTTGTTATAAATTCATTTCTACAATATCTATATTTATAATAAGTAAACTTGACAAATGTACGACATATCCATTGATTGGATCACCAGTTAAGATAACTAGCTGAAAACACATATCATATGTATAATAATAAACAAAATGGAATATAAAATAACTCTTTTGAGACACAAAACGCAAACTATAAATCGTTTACCATATTCGTACGACGAGTTGTTGTAAGAACATGTTACCTTGTTTACATTTCTAAAAATATTGGTCACGCATTCTGTGCATAATAAAACAATGAACATTCATTGTTATTTTAATATGTTAAAATTTATTTTTTTGCATCTTCTTCTTATATAAGGATTAATAAACAAGTGTTTTTATTTCAATTACCTAAAATCTTAAATTTTGTATATATGTTGTGTACAAGTTGTAATGTTGTACAAATTATAACTTGTACAGATTTTTTGTACAAGTTATCAGTGTTTTATGAACTGCTTAACACAAATGGATGATGCAAACACACAGTATTTTGTTTCACAGAATTCTGTCATATTTTCACAACTGCATCATACAGTTTAATACTGAGCATTGGTACAAAAAAAATTATAAGACCACAAAAAGACTTTTTATAAGTATTAATATGGTATAGGGAGAAAAATAAAATTTTAATTTAAACCATTCATGTATCCTCATTTCCCGTTTGAGGACAAGGAGGCTAGCACTAATTGTTAGGTTGAAGTATCAAAATTTGAATTTAAAACATTAAACTAGTACATTTTAGAAGATAAACCTGTATCACCTGGTGCAAGAAGGTATGTGTCAAAAAACTTATAAATTGTACAAAAACCCTGTACAAATTAAAATTTGTACAACCTTACATCTTGTACACAACATATACAAAAAATAATTATATAGATCCGCAGAAACACATGTTACAATCTCAAACCCATTTCAGATAATTGACCGACTTAGTGCAGGTCCATAATAACTCTTTTAAATATCAGCAAAACAATATATATATTCATACGGTTGTGCAAATCTTTTAACTTTTATATATATTTATAAATATTTTCAGTGTTAATGTTATACAAAACTATATATAAAGTTAGTTCAGCAATACAGGTTAACTTTGAACTATTGATTAAATCCGAAATTATGTACTTCATTAAACAAAAATAAACCTTAAGTAAATAACGAATTATTTCTTTAAAGACACACCAATGCTCAAACATGCATATATACGTTGCCGGGGCAACTTACTACATGGGTTTGATTAAAAATTTAGATGTACAATGTACATTCAATTTCAATCATTGTTATGATTGTAGATATATGCGATATACGTATTAACTTATGTTAATAGGGTAAATACGATATGATTTTAAATCATAATTGAAGCGGGAATTAAACGAAAATCAACATTTTACATTTAAAATAGAAAACGAAACACTAAAGAAAACTAAATTTGCAATTTTAAAAAGACCATCTAACACTCAAAGTATTTTATCAATTTGACCTGACAATTTCTATTTTGATAGGTCACTATTAACCCGGAAGTGTAATTCATTATGCATTCAATTTTCTGAAAATCGTTATAACTACTGTCAGATTCCAAATGGCAACACAACGTAAGTAGATATAATAATAAGATATATATGTTTAAAATATAAGATTTATATTCAGGTTTTATTATTATTTCGCACTATATCTCTACATATTTTTCTCCTTCTTATTGTAGATAGCACTATTAAATAATTTTACTTTCGATTTTGATTTCGTACCGATTCTTATCCAACCCTGAACGAATTTCCTGTAAATTATCTTTATTTTTGAAAAATCATAATATGTAATTTGTTATTAATCAATAATAATGGTATACTTTATTTGGAAACACTGAGGCCGTGTTCCCATTGACCTAAACTCGGTGTTGTGTCAGTGTAATTCGCACGTAAACTAAACATAATTACTTTCCCATTGATCAAACTCAATGTTTACATGTAGTTTAAATCATCGGTTGTCTACATGCAGTTCATAGTAAATGTAAGCCTTGTGTGGGTTACGCGTACACAAAACAAGGTGTTTCGAACATGGAATTTACCACCATATACAAAGAAGAAAGTTTTTTTTTTAAATAAAATGAATTTTCATATAACTTGTTTACAATGTTCTTTAACGATTCTTTTGTCTGAACGGGGATAAGATGACAATTTTATTTTCACTCCAAAATCCTGTTGCCTTTTTTCTTATTTGCATCCAAACTGAATCCCCCTCCCCTGTAAAAATCAAATGATAGCTCCTTTAGTATCTTTACAGTACTGCAAATCATCAAATGGTTTTCAAAACTGCTACAAAAGTTGTCCAAGAAATTTATTTTCGATTCCATATAATGAGCATATAAATGACCTAAAGTTTACAAGTGTGAACAAATCTCATGTTCAGGTTATTAAAGCAGGTGTATAGATGTGAACAAATTTGATGTGAAACCAATGTACATTAAATTAAGGTTCATGTGGACCCTTTGTCTAAAATGACTGATATTTTACCTAAAAATTTACTCTGAGTACAGACAAACCTGTGCATCTGAAAAAGGTTTAAAGCATAGCATGCCCTAGATAAATACATTTCAAAGATGTTTTATATTTTAGAAAAATAAACTGAACGGGATTTTGCGGTACACTTTTTTCATTCCTTCAGAAGGTGCCAAAACAAACTATGTTTGAAAAGAGGTTTGCTAACTTCCCCACAGGTAATAGTTGAAGTGAGCTGTTTTGATTGTTATGGACAATAGATGGACAATAGATACCTGTCAATAATTGGCGATTTAAACTGTGTACCTGAATGGACCTTATCAAGTGAAAATCAACTGTTTGGTAATTTTATCATCTTCTGTAGGGACAAAAAACTGCACTGCAAAATCAAGTTAAGTTTTTAATTTTCTAAATCATACAATGTATTTGAATATTATTTATCTAGGGCATGCTACGTCTAAAATATTTTCCAGATGCACAGGTTTGTCTGTACTCAGAGTAAATTTTCAGGTGAAAACACGGCAATTTTAACCAAAGGGTCCACATGAAGCTTAAACTAATTCACGTTAGGTATAGTGTCCGGCTAGGATTGTGGTTTTTCTAGTGATTTTATCGATCTTTTTCGAATGTGACCACTATTTTTCGAGTGAATATGATTAAAAACTGTTAACAAACAGACTTCCTTTCTGTCAAGACGTGATATAGAAGCTTGAGTTTGATATACAAGGTTATACAAGGTATGTTAGTATTTGAGATAAAAAGATATTATCATTCTGACATTGTTTCCGTTAAATTTAGCCTTACAATGCTTTTTATTTAAGGAATGACTGTAATATTTTTTCTGTCTATGAAGAAATAACATTAAAAATGTGGTGCACACTGATTAACCTGCGATTTATTCTATTTATTTACCACATTTTTTATGTTATTTGGAATAGGCAGAAAAAATATTTCAGTCATTTCTTATAAATTAATATGTTATTCTATTTTAAACCGGAGTAAACCACGAATAAAACGTTGATGACGTCATGGTCACATGATAAAATTATGTATATGAGCTGATAGCCAATCAGAAGACGCGTTACATCCAAAATTAAATTATTCCAAAATACAGAATAAAGCCATTTTCATACACGTTACAAAGGAAATGTCGACGGAAATGCATACATGGAATCTATATATCCTGAGATATACAGACACTTTACAAAATTTATTGTTATTGCATTGAAAACAATATTTTAGGACTAAATTCATTTCTTCATGTCCGGGCATTTTCGAGAGCAGTCATGGCTTTTTCGATTGCGTCCTTGTTTTATCGAGTGATTATACATATTTTGTATAGCTAAAAATGTTATGTGTTAGTGTATTTACATTTAAAAACTATAAAATAAAGGTTCAAATTTTAAAAGTACTTTCAAGGCACATGGTGTATTAACACTTGCATTTTAAAAACAAGTATCGATAATTTTTATACATTCTTTTTCTAACATCTTATAAGTTTCATGTAAAGTATACATTCTTGAAGTCAACAATATAATGTCACCATAGACAATTCTGATTGAGATGTACATACATATATTGTGTAAAGTGAGATATATGTTTTTAAAAGAGTATACATTCGAAATATTTCATTAACTATTTGTCTTGTATCTTGTATTATTTATTTTATTGTTTAAGAAATGACAACCGAAAATGTTTAAATGCTACTACTGTGAGGAGGAGTCTGATTATTGATATGTAATAATTAGTCATACATCAACTAAACACCATAAGTGCCTAAAAATGGAAAATATGGATATCAATCCAGACATTACAATATTGTTCCTGATGTCGTTCAAGGCACTGGACAATCTAGCTGATGAAAGCATATAATATACATATTTTGTATTTTTCTATCATTTCTAAAGAATCGTATTTAGCTAATAAACTACTCATTCAATTGTTGATTATATATGAAATTTTATTCAAACTTTTCAACGGCAATAAAAATGGGTGGATTAAGTGTATGTGTTAAAAAAAAAAATTGAGGGATTTTTTTTATGGAGCTGGCGGCAGGTCTCTTAGAATATCTTTAGTAGAATATCTTATATTACATAGCATTTTTCTGATTCTTCACTTATGTCTATTATGTTTCCTACTCCTTTTTTTTTAAATCTCCGGGGTTCACCACAAGAAATGCTAGTAAATGTAAAATCAAAAGTAGCATGAAATGAAGTTAAAATGAATATGAGTTCCCTGCACTTTGCTCTAAACACCGTTTTTTAAGGATAAAGTAATTTCTAAATGAACACTGGAAAGAAGTTGTAGAACGCTCTCCGAACAGAAAATTTGCATTAAATTAAATGAAGCTTCATTTTGATCAACGTTGTAATATGTTTTTGATAATTTATTTGGATTATACATATTGGCCTTCACTTGATTACAGTTATAAGCTAGAAAAAGTCATTTTTTAAAGTTTAGAAAACCTTTTTTCTTATTCAACTTTTACGTAAAATACCCGGACCAATTTGTTTAAAAACCCAGACGATTTCACATCTTTGCTCTCGAAAAAACTCAGACAATAACAAACACTGAATTTTTTGGTTAAATACAAGGAATTGTGCTTCTATGTTGAACAAAACATGTATAGTATTCAATATAAGATTGGTAGAAATTTAAAAACTATTATGATTACGAAATAGAGTTAATTGAACTTATCGCATGTTTTATCACTCGAAAAAGCCTAAACTCACGGGTAGTAAGGTCGTCATATCGAGGGGCGTTTAATACAGTGATTTTGTCATATTTTGGTTAAGTTAGACATTGTTGTGTTAAGAGTTTTTATTGACAATCATTGACAAAATATAAACATTCGGACTTTTCGCTAAAATAACCTCTGAATGTAAAATCAAGCGGGTTAATATCTTTGTTTAATGCTTATATGTTAGTACATTAAAGTTTTCATCATATAGTTATAATTTGACACAGAATAAGGCTTGCGTATGTCAAAATTTATAAGTTGTTCGTTACTAATGCATAAAGTACAGTTATGTTTTTACTGTCTGTTATATCCCATATTTCGTTATGGTATATATCTGCCGTCAATTATTCCTAAAAACACCCACATTTTCACACAATTTAAGATAACAGAAAATTCTGTGTCATGGTTTAGTTCATGTTGGACATGGTTCAGTTATGTTATTTCTGTCGTGAATGATGGAATTGTTACGATCAAAGTAAACAGACATTATATACAACCATTAAAATACTGTTAAACAATATTTTCGCTGATATTTTTTTTCGTGTTAAACCCATTCTATCCTATTTTGAGTCAATACAGTGTCGCTATTTTATTATGTTGTTGTTTTGTTCCCAGACGAGTAGATCTGAGTTTTACATATTACCGATGATCTTCTACTTGCAAAAATAAACCGCTCGAGAAAATAAGTCGTCTACAGTAAAGCTAAGATATTATCATCATTATTATCATAATTATAGAACTAGCACGTATAGAGATCACTAGAGTAATATATTAATGTATTTCAATTATAGAAAATTTCTTTTAAAAGTTGGTGTTATCGGAATACACTATGACATAAGAAAGCACATAGTAATACACAATTAGTAAATACAGTATGATTTCCAATGAGACAACTATCCATCCTAGACCAAATGACGTAAATGATAGGTCAACAAACAGCCTTCAAAAATTAACAAAACTCATACCTCTTAGCAAGTTGTTAAAGGCTCCGAAAAAATTAAAGATAAAGCAATTCAAATTAAAAATCTTACAGCCTGACTTATGTTCAAAACAATCAGCAAAAATAAATATGATATACAGGGCAAAAACGACAGCCAGTGCATCACACACTGTACACTTTATACAATGCCATACAGAATATGATTCGTAGTTTAAATGTTTACGGGCTCCCAACTAGTCCCTTATCTTAATCTGGGCACACAGGTTACATCACAACAAACTATACAAAAAAATGTTGAAAAGGACTTGACTGATCAGATCGATACAGAAAAGAAATCAAGTAAAATAAACACCAAAGAAAAAACTGATCTGTGAGTATATTCCAAGCCATAACAACTAATAAAAAAACATATATCTAAGACAAAAGGTTTCTTTTATTTATTTCAGACTGGAACACTGCTACCAATATTCATATTATTGTCTTTGATTTCTCGCCTTGTCGGGTCAGAAACACTGTTTAAATATACTAGTATTAAGCACACCAGTATATGTGTATCATTGATTTTTTACACTTGTACAGTATGACAAAACACAATCATTTTTAATTCGTAAGTAAAAATAGACAGTATGAACCTATTTCTAATTCGAACTTGTGATCTTTCATACATTTTAATTCCACAAATTAATTTTCAAATTAATTTCACTTACAGCTTACTAATCCCCTTCACCTACAATCCAATTCCCTTTCATGAATGTGACCTACCGAATTAGACTATTTACCGGATTTGTTATCACATAAGCAACACGACGGGTGCCACATGTGGATCAGGATCTGCTTACCCTTCCGGAGCACCTGAAGTCACCCCTAGTTTTTGATGGGGTTCGTGTTGCTTATTCTTTAGTTTTCTATGTTGTGCCATGTGTCCTTTTGTTTGTCTGTTTGTCTTTTTTTCAATTTTAGCCATGGCGTTGTCAGTTTATTTTCGATTTATGAATTTGACTGTCCCTCTGGTATCTTTCGTCCCTCTTTCACTAAATAAATATGTTTAAACTGTCGTCCAGGTTAACATTATGTTCCGTGAATGTTTGAAGACTATTTTGTGTCCTCTCGATATCGTTTTTTAATTCTATAGTTGAGTTATTGTATCATGGACGGTACCTTCTCTAGATGGACACTGACTGGAATAATTAGCGTGAGAAATGATTAATGACGTCTACTTAGATTTGCAAAACGTAACAGTTAGATAGTAAAACAATAATATTTCGGTATTAATTTTCAAATCAGTTCAAAACGTGGCTGTTATCAACCTATGATTTAACTTTCATAAAATTCGGATATGAATTGTACATATGAGAGCGCTTAAATCGCAGTTCTCCATATAATCATATTTCTAAGGGACACAGTTCTCTTAAAAATTAATTTATCGGCATTTGTTTTAAATTTTGAATTCGTCCAGGCCATTGATTATATAAACTTATGATGTAAGTTTCAAAAAATTCTGACAAGAATAGTACATTTGAGAGTGCTAACAATGCAATTTTTAATATAACTAATGTTTCCAAGGGCTTAACTCTTTTAAACGCCCAATATTTCCATTGACCCCGCAATGCGCTACGCAGGGTACAAAACTATATAAATGTACGATTTACCGTTTACTCCCAATAAATTTGGCATATTTTCCTCTTTAGACAATTAGTTAATTGTATTACTTTAATTTTTCACAATCCCTTTCAAACAAACTATTAATTTTAAAGTGACACAAATATGAATTAATTTGGATCTAAACCATGACAAATGTATCCAAAACCATGACAAATGTAACCAAACCATGACGAAATTCTAGACACTTAACTGAACCATGTCAATCGCTTATCCGAGCCATACAAATTTTGATAGTTTGGTTATCCTGCGTTTATTTCTTTAAAACAACAATTTCAATTTAGATTGGTTATATGAGTATTTAATTTGGACCATATAAGTTTGTTTTTTTATATGCATAATATTACATGTACTTATACTTATTTGCAGTACTTTTAAAAAAAAAATTTGCATTGTAGTTTGGCGGTACCGATTTTTGTGTGCAGCCTGAACATGATATATCATCATGAAAAAAATCATTATTTTCATTTTCGTAAGTGTGAATTTCTTTAACGTTTATATTTTGCTGTCTAAAGTATGATTATAAGTGCAAAATGTAAATTTAATATGTCTGCGTTTTGTATGTATATTTCATACTGGTCAAATATGATCAAAAGATTGAAATGTGAAATATGTCCATAGTGATCCTGATTACTTCAAAATGTATATGTGTCATCTTCATATACCAATATTTGCAAAACACTTAAAATTCATGTGAAAGGACAAAGAAGTTTACTGAAGTTCAAATCTGGTAAATCCACAATGAAAAACAGAGTGCATTGACGGGGTAATTTTGACATTAGAATGAGACTCAGGAATTATATATACAGTACAATGGGAATTTTTCATTGCTGCCCCATCAACTTTTAATTTTGATTTTATTATACAGTCTTAACATGTGACAACTTTATGACAGACATATTTCATCGGAATACACTTGGCTCTACAGGACTACAGATCTGTAATACCACAATACAATATCTTAAGTGGCACATGGATCAAATCTTGATAGTTGCGATACTAATGGAATACTAGAACTCTATTTTTGCCTAATGAATTGATCATTAATTACAATTCAATAAATCAGTATATAATCAATGACCAATGAAACAGGGTTAAGTAAGAGTTTCTTAACACTTGTTCACACATAATGTAGTTCCAGTACATGAAGTATGATATAATTCTCGTATAACAAAACTATTACAGATTTCAGTCGACTGTATCATTGGAGCTTTGCCTACTCTTAATTTTAAATGCCCGCAGTATGTACAACGATATATTCAATCACAAGTTGTTTGTCCCAGGAATCCGTTGGATTACTCCTGTTTATGTAACACTGAAAATACAACCTGTAGCACTCGAAACGAAGAGGTCGCTCATGAATACTGCAGCAATGATAAGCCAGAATTCGCTGGAATCGGTAAATATTAAAGAATGTATGGTTATTAAATTTCTTTTTTTCTTTTTTATTACTTTTAATGCCATGTATTTGGGTTTAATTTTTTCAAATTTAAAACCAATTAAAAATGAGATTGAATGCTTCTTAATATTTCGCGGAATGTCATAATCTTATTTTGTCACAATCTTATTACCCATAATTAAAGTTGCCATATAAATTACATTTCATGAAACAACTTTTGTACTAATATTTTGTAAATTCAAGTATGGATCATAATTGTTTAAAAATGCAAAAATACAGCTTTTTCAAGTTGATGACTTTTCATTATATTTATCTGTAGGACAAAAGTATGTATGGTCAGGTGGACTCAGAAATATTAAATGTCCCTCTGAAAGGTTCCAGCCACCTGGATTTAATTTATGGCAGAATGTAAGCAGTCAGTGTATATTTCTAAAATCATTCTGTAATGAAGAAGGCCAAGTAATTCACATCAACGGTTCTGCAGAAAAAGACGTCTCTTGTAGATGTGATCATACGAGGGGTTATGCCTTTGTAGCTAATAATAATACGGACAAATCTAGCTGCAAATCATTGGAGGAAGATTGCTCTTGTTACACGAAAAAGTGTTTATTCAAGGAAACCTTAGCAAAAGGTAAAGAAAACTAAATTATATCTATAATTATACATTATTCTATGAAATAACGCATCGAACTCTGCCGACGAATTGTATCGCATTCAGGCATGTTTCGAAATAATTTTATTAAGTATAAAAAGGAACAATGATGATCAATGATAGCAGAAAGTTTTCAAGAATCGAATTTTACTTTAGATTTCTGTCATTTATAGGTTTGATTTCCTTGATGGTTCATTACGTAAATTTGTATTTTTGTCATATTGTTTCTTTCGTAATGGGATTCTATACTACCTCTGATGTATGATGTCATTGAGAGCATCCATTTTCTACTTTACTTTGAACTGTATACAAGTTCCATTGATGTCTTTTGCTACAGAAGGAAACCTAGATTATAAATTTTGATTCTTTTATTAAGTGGTTTTAGGTTGTCGACAACATAAATTAACCAAGTTTAATCCATCATTTTCTACATTTGAAAATGCCTGTACCAAATCAGGAATATGACAGTTCTTGATGACAGTTAAATCGTTTTTGATGTGTTTTGTCATTTAATTTTGCCATGTGATTATGGTCTTTCCGAATTGATTTTCCTCTGAATTCAGAAGTTTGTGATATTACTTTTTAAGTATTCGAATTTAAGAAAATAAACAAATTTATAGTTGTTAATTTCTGTGTCATTAAATCTCTTGTGAAGAGTTGTCACATTGGCAATCATACCACATCTTCTTTTTTTTTTTAACTATCCGACTATTTCAAACAGAAAAACTACTGATATATATTCTAGCTATTCCAGCTGATTTAAATTTCCGATTTCTAAAACTACATTCCAGACTACAGTTGTATTCTTTCCAGCAATAAAAATATATTATCACGAAACCATCCGGTTGTTGCAGCAACCAGGTAAGTACTTTGATTTTAGTCAAAAGCCATAACTTTCTTCATTCAGCCTCTTCAGTGGACTTCAAAGTCCACCAGGAAATAGCGCACATCAATTGACTGATTATGAGGGTAAAAGCAAGTTTGTTGTACCTGATATACTAATTATTGCTCGCGGCGAGGACTAGGGCACAACTAGGTTTCAAATTTGCCCTTACACTCATAACCATTCATTAAATGTTTTATTATACTGAACAAAACAACTTTCTAAAAAGTCGATCTGCGTACACATCTTGGAAAAAAACATAAACCTGCACAATATGAACTAGCAGGTTTTTTTTTACCCGTGTGGTATTTGTCAATATTTTGATAACTGTAACCAAGACAAGAATCATTGTACAAAAAATCCTGTGCATATGATAAACGTTAGCTACAAAACACCGGCAAAACTCGGTAATATATAAATTTAAAATTACAACGACAGACACATACAGGTTATACGTTATTCCAAGCGCACAAATCAAAGCAGAATAGTTAACGACATCATTTTTGTCCAATGAAAAATTAGTATGAAAAAGTATGGGAAATATGTTTAATAAAAGTTTGATCGGGGTAATATGTTTTGAAACTATTGACTGGCAAATAGTCTGTGGTTGTGCTATTTATTTTTTTGTATAAAGAAAAAAACATACTAAGGTATTATAAGTTAATTTAATGTTTTCTTAGTTCATTTGGAAAGGCAAACGCAAGAAACACTTTCATATGAGGTAACCTTTATGTTTCAGGCAATCAACAGTAGAACACGTAGATCTGACTGTAAACATAACAGGTGACTATTTATATCATGATAGAGGATTTCTTCTCAAAAAGACTATTTAACCTAGTTTTCTAAACAGTAAAGTGGAGTCTACCCTTCGAAATATTTCTTTCAGACACCATCATGATTTGGTTAACAGAAATGGAATGACCACCGATATGTACACTTTTCAAAGCTAGATTATCTTAATCTTTTCTTCTGTGATGAAATGTAACTAACGTATCATGACACTTTAGTTCCCGGATGTAGTTATAATCGAATATAATTTGAAATTTGGAGTACATGTAGTGACCTTTAAACGTTTTTAATTCTAAATATTCATTCTCTTACGGTTGTCTAGTTTTTTTGTACATACAAAGTGGTAAGACAAATATGACACACCAATATCTTAGTTGCATTTTCGAAAGGGAGTTTGAATATTACTTCTTTCTTATCTCTCTTCCTTCGAAATATTGTGATATTGTTTTTAAAATAAAAATGTAATGCCGTCTTTTTCAGTTGATAGTCTTTTGGTTTAATGATTAACTATATTTCAACCTTTTCGAATTTTTTTAATCTCAGATTTTTTAAATTTTTTGGTACATCCAAATAAATATATAGCTTGAAGCTAATTTGGTGTTATGTCTTTGGCTATGTTATGTCAATTGAGACCCTACCGCACGTACTAAAACATTTATTTTATTTATTTTAAATCATTTTTGTACACGTTCTCATTTAAACACGGGACAAGATGCCAATATCACTTTATGAATTTCATACACCGAAGCCATTATCAACAGGAACAATTATATAACTGTCTGTAAAAGTAACTACCGACAAATGTACAAAAGAGGCGGAATATATAAAACGACCTACAAACTCATTATTTGAGAGAAACTAACAACGCCTTACAAAAAGAATAGACAACGTAAAATTCACAAAATGCTACTTAAAAATCTACAAACTGAGCAACATCACTTTAACAGACATCGTGTGTGTTTAAAGAAGTATCCAAGAAGGATAAGCAGATTACGATCCAATAGTGGCATCCATCAAGTTACCCTTGGAGAAAACACATTGTGTGATCATTAAGCGATGTCATAACCGAGGAAATGGGGCCGAGACAACTGGAACATCCCGTTGCTGTATGACCAAAAGAGACATAATTGAACTTAGTTTTTTCGGACAATTATAGTATGAACAGTATGAATGTTATTTTGAACATAACACGTGTTCCCAAACGGTTCTTTTTTTTTTTATATATTAATCATATTGTGACTAAAGAAAAATGTAAATTTAAAGAAATTGTTTCTTTTTTTAGAAAACAAATATCGTATCAACTATAAAAATGGAATTACGGCATTGATTTTTCTTTTCATAATCTTTGGTAAGAAACTACAATATGTTCTCAGTTATCTTCATGTATCTTCTTACCTTGTTTGCTTAATTCATTGTATTTGATTGAATGTTAGAATCATACTTTAATTGATATACTTTATTCAATTGGTCTGGTTGTTTTATCTATAAACTGGAATTTCTAACAGAGGTATACTACTGTTGCCTTATGTATAATTTTTATTCAAATTGAATATTTGATTTAATTGGCTTTTTTTCATAATTTAAATTCAATTTATTTTATTCAACTTGAATATATTTTTTTTTATGAAGACCTTATTCACATTTAGATGGATAAGTTTCTACTTGAATGCAAGTTTTATGATTTTAAATGTTTATACTATTGTTTATCTAAATGATATAGTTTATGTCCCTATGGTATCACCAGCCCAGTAGTCAGCAATTTGGTGTTGACATAAATATCAATTATGTGGTCATTTTTATAAATTTCCTGCATGGTTACAAAAGTATCAATTATTCGAAAAATTTAGGATTTTCTTATCCCATGAATAGATTACCATAGCCGTATTTGGCACAACTTATTTGGAATTTTGGATCCTCAATGCTCTTCAACTTTTTACACTTGGCTTTATAACTATTTTGATCTGAGCGTCATTGATGAGTCTTATGTAGACGAAACGCGCGTCTGGCGTATTAAATTATAATCCTAGTACCTTTGATAACTATGTTAGTGTGCATGATCTTTTCTTGTTCTTGCAAATTTTTCATATAGTTAGCCTAGTGACTTGTATATCTATTCAAAGATATCAATAAATTTATATAAATATAGGTAACAGTAGTATATTGCTGTTCAAAAGTCATAAATCGGTTGAAAAAAAAAATTCCGGTCACAAACCTTAACCCAGAGAAGCAAATCGACAAAAAGAGGAAATCAAAGAACAACAGACACATCGAACTGCTACAAAATCAAACACCAACATACATAGAGACAAATTACTTGATAACAACTGCCATATTCCTGAATTGGTACTGGACATTTTAAGAAAAAGTTGGGTATTGAACGTGATTGTATGGTTAGACTAACCTCTCTGTTATATGACAATGATAAAAATACCACTAAAAAGACAAGATTACGTGACAGGAATACAGTACAGATAAATACTCAGGACAGAGCAATACATGAATTAAATAATATGATAGTACATCACAATAGGTAGACCACAGAATAACATCGGACACCACCAAATAATCTGATGACAGTATCCAAGTTCACAACAAAATTGAGAATATGACTTTTATACAGGTTTATACGTCAACCGTGATCATAACTTGAATCCCCCAACACAGTGGTCTGCCAAATTTAACTTGTTGAAACTTTTGTAATAACTGTACCATTATATATAGAACTGTATCAACCATTTTCTATGTGATCTGTATAATTTTTTAGTATGGATTTAAATAGATATTAAACAAAATGATGTCCTTTGAACTTTATATTCATTATATTGTAAATTATTTTTTTCTCAATCATTTGAATGATAGTTCAATCATGATATTGTATTAACTGTTTCTATTATGTGGTGTTTAGGTTCTTGTCTTATGATTGTTTTTCTTCTGTGCGATCTAAACATAAAGTGTAAAGATTACTGCTCAGGTAAGCCTATAAACTATTTTTAATAAATGTTTGTTTTAACTATTCCAATAGCTACATCTAGTATCGATTTAAGAGAAGACTTAACCTCTTGCTTGGCTCATTCCTTTGCACGTTTCTTTATTTCTTTCTACCATTCACTTTATATTGATATTATTTGATAGTAAGTACAAACACTTCTTGTTTTTTTCAGTAACACATTAAAGTCAGAGGTATTTAACTTCAACAAAAGATGAAAATTTTTTAAAAATTTGAAACAATCCTTATTATGAACAGTAATGATGTACAAATATTATTAAGCTTTATCCTGTAACTAATGACAGCCTTATTTGTATAAAAAATCATTGTGAAATTCTTCATTACAACTTCTGTATTATTTGTTCGACAGATTTCAAACAACATTAGATGAATATATAGATAATTGAAATAATCTTACAATTTTGTTTCTTACCCTTACGCCATACCGACTTTCCTTCATTAAATTATAGTAATATATTTTATAACAATCACAATTTTTGTTTCTATTAAGACATTAGTTTTTCCTTACTCTCACCACTCTTTCTCATTGACAAACTGATTCGTTATTCAAAGAATCGAAATAGAACTTATTGAAACGATGTACTGTTGTATTGACAGCATATTGGAGTCTAAGGGTTTTTATTTACAATTGGCAACGTTTGTAAAACTAGATACTAATTGTTTACTACTTTTACCAAATATCTATTATATGTATTTGAATCGTCGTAAATGTACACACGTAAAACAAGTAGTCTGTAAAGATTATTTTTACGTCTAATTTTTCAAATTTGTTTTATTTCAGACCGCAAAGAGCTTGTTCTGAATCATGAAGGTACTCGGCAACCTAGTACTTCTTTTGATCCACAATTAGACGGTACTTATTATAAACATAAGGCCATTTCGGATAGACTCTCTTTAGAAAATGAGGCTAATTATTAAAGAACCAGCATACAGACCAAAAATGACCAGTAAAACTTTGAAAGATCGCATCAATAAATATTCTTTGCTTTTAAAGTCATATAAAACGGGTTTCTTATAATTTTTAAGTTATCAATATATTGAGAATCAATGAATCCATATGTACTTATCTAAGTGCTGTTGGTACGTTTATTTTAATATTTACAACGAATCTATAATGTATTACCGACAAAAATATATTGCATTCAGTAATTGTTGATCTCATTTAACGTCGAGATTGTTTTCAATTGTTTTTCGGATCGGGACATTGGTAAGATAGTAAATATTTTAGATGTTTTATATAAACATCATATCGTGTTTATTATTTACTTTTTGATGACAATAAAGGAGTCCAGGGGTTTCAGAAGTTATCCGCCATTCTGAATTTGTTATTCGTATGATACATTTTTTTCTATTAACATGTTTTCTTTTAAACATTTTTTTGGGGCTCTCGTATTAGTTTATTTCAATGATAATTTGCTTCTATGAGTTAAGAACTTTGAAACTAGAATTACGAAGTTTCTTATGCCACTTTTAATGATTTGCATTAGAATACCAAATAAAACAAGAATTATGACTAAAGTTGGGTAGTATTCTTTTGGCTAATACACAAGAGTTAAGGGTTCCCTACCAATTTGATATTTACGACCAATGCTAGAATATGTTCGTTTTTTTTCGATTCATGTTTACCTTAAGTGTCACGTATAGAGAAGTTTGTCTATGCCTGAAATTAGATGTTCAATTTTGTATCGGAATTTGATTTGAATCAGATTTGAGTTCTTGACAATATAAATGATAAATATATGGATATTTATTGAAATGTAGTGTATATTAAGAATCAAAAATACTTTTACACATTTTTGTTTCAGATATTCAATTTTGAATAGTAATATCATTTGAGCCTTTTGTTTTTATTGTATATTTGATTTCTTTCATCTTGAGATCATGGATAAATGTCCAATTCATTAAAATCCTCTAAGAAACTTGTCACCATTTTGGAGGAACCCGACTCCAATCCCTAGTTTATCCATTCCACTCCTTTCCAAATAACCTTCACCTTGTTTAGATTTGTTCTAATAACCCTGCAGAGTAAAGGTTCAAACAGTTACAGCCCAAAATGAAATGAAATGAACATAACATTTTTATGTTAAACTCGCACAAATTTGTTTTTATTTCAGACCACCTTCAGCAACCTATCAATTGTACTGCTCACCAACTAGACGGTGCTAATAGTGGCAATGACACCATACATGATGAACTCTCTTTCAACAAAGAAATGACCACAAAAAGAAGCAGCACACAAGCCGATTGCGGTAAGTCAAAAAGATGCTAAAATCAAATTAATATATTAATTTTGATATTTAACCTATAAAGTAAGTTTTAAACAAAGTTATTATTTTTCCATCATTCATCAAGTTTGATTGTTTTGCAATTGTATTCTCAAATTGAATATGATTAATATCGATTTATTAAAGGTGAGCAATCAAATCAAATAAGTTATACAAGGGAAAAGTAATGTTACAATATCGACCCGGATACTGTTACTACAAAACTGAAGTTTAGTATGTACTTTGAGGATTTGGTTTATAATTGGATTAAGGTTACTGTAGTTCATTGATGTTTAAACCTCGTTAATAGATTAGGAATAGACAAATCAAGATTACTTACATAAACTAATGAAATCGCATAAACTCAAAATGAGACGCGGTGTTGACAGTTGCGAAAACTTGTTGTTCCAAAAAGTATAATCACAAAAAATACTAAATTCCTTGGAAAATATAAAACGGAAAGTGCTTAATCAAACGGCAAAATCGAAAACTCAAACACATCAAACGAATTGACAACAACTGTCCAAACCAACCTTTCATTACAATACTCGTAAGGACAAAACGTCTGAAAATTCAATTAATTTTATACATGCATATGAAATGAAGTTGAGACAATTATTACAAAATTTAAAGCATTGTTTTTCTTGTTACGAAAAGGGACACTTTTTTCGCCTGTTCTTGTTTTAATATCACTGGCAAAAATTACAGGTACAAGGTATCAAAATTGTAGCGAATACACATACTTAGCAAAAAGAGCAGTGGAAATCTTACAATGTATTATAATGGACTAAACAGTTTAATAATTTGACATCATGTACGTCTTTCTACATACTTAAATATGTGTAGATATATGAGTTTAACTGTCGCAGCATAACTCAACAGATGAAGTATTCTCTTGAAAAAGTAAAATCTATGGAAACGTCCCCGACGTTCATAAAACGTATGTTTAAATAATGAGCAAAAAAAAAAATGTTACAGGCAACCATTTCTATAAAATGAAAAGGTGCATGGACTAACGTCTATTTGTTCCATATATTTGACCACATTTAACCAATCATCTGTTATACGATTTTAGGGACTTGAGTTCAAGCAGGGTGCAATTTGATTTACAGAATAATGAATCGTTTGGTCGGATTAACAATATTTATGCATGCTTCAATATGGATTCAAAATTAAATTGGTGTAACTACATAGTAAATATGTATACATCTTCAAAATAAACAAAAAAATGGATTTTTTTTTCTTGATTATGAACAAATGTAGGTGAAAACACTGTCAAATATGTGCATTTTGGGTACTATCACGTTATAACAACAACATATATCACTTGCTGATTGGTAATCTCTCAAAATGGAAAAACAAGCAAGTGTCATTTTTACAAATAATCTACTAAATCAATGTATTTCTTGTATAATTTGTCCCTGTGTAAATACAGAAAAAATAATACATACACATGCGTTGTTACATTGTATATCTATCAATCAGTAAATGAGATATCTAAAATTTGTTTAAGGTACCTGGGGTGTCTAAATGTTTCTTATGCCATTTTCAATTAATTGCATTAGAATACCAAATAAAACACGATTTATGACTAAAGTTGGGTAGAATTCTTTTTGCTAAAACCCAAGAGTTAAGGTCTCCCTTCCAATTTGATATTTACGACCAATGCTAGAATATGTTCGTTTGTTTCGATTCATGTTTACCTTAAGTGTCACGTATAGAGAAGTTTGTCTAAGCCTGAATCTCGATGTTCAATTTTGTATCGGAATCACATCAGTTTTGAGTTCTTGACAATATAAATGATAGATACATGGATATTTATTGAAATGTAGTGTGTATTAAGAATCATAAATACTTTTACACGTTTTTGTTTAAGACATTCAATTTTAAATAGTAATATCATTTGAGCCTTTTGTTTTTATTGTATGTTTGATTTCTTTCATCTTGAGATCATGGATAAATGTCCAATTCATTAAAATCCTCTAAGAAACTTGTCACAATTTCGGAGGAACCCGACTCCAATCCCTAGTTTATCCGTTCCGTCCCTTTCCAAATAACCTTCACCTTGTCTAGATTTGTTCTAATACCTGATAAACCTGCTGAGTAAAAGTTCAAACAGTTACAGCCCAAAATGAAATGAAATGAACATAACATTTTTATGTTAAACTCGCACAAATTTGTTTTTATTTCAGACCACCTTCAGCAACCTATCAATTGTACTGTTCACCAACTAGACGGTGCTAATAGTGGCAATGAAACCATACATGATGAACTCTCTTTCAACACAGAAATGACCACAAAAAGAAGCAGCACACAAGCCGATTGCGGTGAGTCAAAGAAGAAGCTAGTTATCAAATCAATATATTAATTTTGATATTTAACCTATAATATCGATTTATTAAAGGTGAGCAATCAAATCAAATAAAATATACAAAGGAAAAGTAATGTTACAATATCGACCCGGATACTGTTACTACAAAACTGAAGTTTAGTATGTACTTTGAGGATTTGGTTTATAATTGGATTAAGGTTACTGTAGTTTATTGATAAATAAACCTCGTAAATAGATTAGGAATAGACAAATCAAGATTACTTACATAAACTAATGAAATCGCATAAATTCAAAAAGAGACGCGGTGTTGACAGTTGCGAAAACTTGTTGTTCCAAAAAGTATTATCACAAAAAGTACTAAATTCCGTGGAAAATATAAAACGGAAAGTGCTTAATCAAACGGCAAAATCGAAAACTCAAACACATCAAACGAATTGACAACAACTGTTCAAACCAACCTTTCATTACAATACTCGTAAGGACAAAACGTCTGAAAATTCAATTCATTTTATACATGCATATGAAATGAAGTTGAGACAATTATTACAAAATTTAAAGCATTGTTTTTCTTGTTACGAAAAGGGACACTTTTTTCGCCTGTTCTTGTTTTAATATCACTGGCAAAAATTACAGGTACAAGGTATCAAAATTGTAGCGAATACACATACTTAGCAAAAAGAGCAGTGGAAATCTTACAATGTTATAATGGACTAAACAGTTTAATAATTTGACATCATGTACGTCTTTCTACAAACCTAAATATGTGTAGATATATGCGTTTAACTGTCGCAGCATAACTCAACAGATGAAGTATTCTCTTGAAAAAGTAAAATCTATGGAAACGTCTCCGACGTTCATAAAAGTTATGTTTTAATAATGAGCAAAAAAAATATGTTACAGGCAACCATTTCTATAAAATGAAAAGATAAATAAAATTGAGAATGGAAATGGGGAATGTGTCAAAGAGACAACAACCCGACCAAATAAAAAACAACAGCAGAGGGTCACCAACAGGTCTTCAATGTAGCGAGAAATTCCCACACCCGGAGGCGTCCCTCAGCTGGCCCCTAAACAAATATATACTAGTTCAGTGATAAAGAACGCCATACTAATTTCCAAATTGTACTTGTTTTGTTAGTGAATTATATAATAAAGTAGCAAAGATTGGCGTCCAGAATATGAACCAGCATACAAAAATTTAAGTTATATAAAATGGATAAATTTGTTCTGCTAAAAATGTCAAACGCTATCAGTATTAAATACCCGAAAAAGATAGGGTATATCAGGGTAGGACTGATGGCTGACTAAAGAGTAGAATGGGGCTGAATATTGAAATACTGCTTTTTGATAAATATTCCTAAAGTAATGAACTAGAGCAGTTCTCGCTCGGAAACACACTCCATATTCTAGTATATTATAAGGTGCATGGACTAACGTCTATTTGTTCCATATATTTGACCACATTTAACCAATCATCTGTTATACGATTTTAGGGACTTGAGTTCAAGCAGGGTGCAATTTGATTTACAGAATAATGAATCGTTTGGTCGGATTAACAATATTTATGCATGCTTCAATATGGATTCAAAATTAAATTGGTGTAACTACATAGTAAATATGTATACATCTTCAAAATAAACAAAAAAATTGATTTTTTTTTCTTGATCATGAACAAATGTAGGTGAAAACACTGTCAAATATGTGCATTTTGGGTACTATCACGTTATAACAACAACATATATCACTTGCTGATTGGTAATCTCTCAAAATGGAAAAACAAGCAAGTGTCATTTTTACAAATAATCTACTAAATCAATGTATTTCTTGTATAATTTGTCCCTGTGTAAATATAGAAAAAATAATACATACACATGCGTTGTTACATTGTATATCTATCAATCAGTAAATGAGATATCTAAAATTTGTTTAAGGTACCTGGGGTGTCTAAATGTTTCTTATGCCATTTTCAATTAATTGCATTAGAATACCAAATAAAACACGATTTATGACTAAAGTTGGGTAGAATTCTTTTTGCTAAAACCCAAGAGTTAAGGTCTCCCTTCCAATTTGATATTTACGACCAATGCTAGAATATGTTCGTTTGTTTCGATTCATGTTTACCTTAAGTGTCACGTATAGAGAAGTTTGTCTAAGCCTGAAACTCGATGTTCAATTTTGTATCGGAATCACATCAGTTTTGAGTTCTTGACAATATAAATGATAGATACATGGATATTTATTGAAATGTAGTGTGTATTAAGAATCATAAATACTTTTACACGTTTTTGTTTAAGACATTCAATTTTAAATAGTAATATCATTTGAGCCTTTTGTTTTTATTGTATGTTTGATTTCTTTCATCTTGAGATCATGGATAAATGTCCAATTCATTAAAATCCTCTAAGAAACTTGTCACAATTTCGGAGGAACCCGACTCCAATCCCTAGTTTATCCGTTCCGTCCCTTTCCAAATAACCTTCACCTTGTCTAGATTTGTTCTAATACCTGATAAACCTGCTGAGTAAAAGTTCAAACAGTTACAGCCCAAAATGAAATGAAATGAACATAACATTTTTATGTTAAACTCGCACAAATTTGTTTTTATTTCAGACCACCTTCAGCAACCTATCAATTGTACTGTTCACCAACTAGACGGTGCTAATAGTGGCAATGAAACCATACATGATGAACTCTCTTTCAACACAGAAATGACCACAAAAAGAAGCAGCACACAAGCCGATTGCGGTGAGTCAAAGAAGAAGCTAGTTATCAAATCAATATATTAATTTTGATATTTAACCTATAATATCGATTTATTAAAGGTGAGCAATCAAATCAAATAAAATATACAAAGGAAAAGTAATGTTACAATATCGACCCGGATACTGTTACTACAAAACTGAAGTTTAGTATGTACTTTGAGGATTTGGTTTATAATTGGATTAAGGTTACTGTAGTTTATTGATAAATAAACCTCGTAAATAGATTAGGAATAGACAAATCAAGATTACTTACATAAACTAATGAAATCGCATAAATTCAAAAAGAGACGCGGTGTTGACAGTTGCGAAAACTTGTTGTTCCAAAAAGTATTATCACAAAAAGTACTTAATTCCGTGGAAAATATAAAACGGAAAGTGCTTAATCAAACGGCAAAATCGAAAACTCAAACACATCAAACGAATTGACAACAACTGTTCAAACCAATCTTTCATTACAATACTCGTAAGGACAAAACGTCTGAAAATTCAATTCATTTTATACATGCATATGAAATGAAGTTGAGACAATTATTACAAAATTTAAAGCATTGTTTTTCTTGTTACGAAAAGGGACACTTTTTTCGCCTGATCTTGTTTTAATATCACTGGCAAAAATTACAGGTACAAGGTATCAAAATTGTAGCGAATACACATACTTAGCAAAAAGAGCAGTGGAAATCTTACAATGTATTATAATGGACTAAACAGTTTAATAATTTGACATCATGTACGTCTTTCTACATACTTAAATATGTGCAGATATATGCGTTTAACTGTCGCAGCATAACTCAACAGATGAAGTATTCGTTTGAAATAGTAAAATCTATGGAAACGTCCCCGACGTTCATAAAAGTTATGTTTAAATAATGAGCAAAAAAAATATGTTACAGGCAACCATTTCTATAAAATGAAAAGGTGCATGGACTAACGTCTATTTGTTCCATATATTTGACCACATTTAACCAATCATCTGTTATACGATTTTAGGGACTTGAGTTCAAGCAGGGTGCAATTTGATTTACAGAATAATGAATCGTTTGGTCGGATTAACAATATTTATGCATGATTCAATATGGATTCAAAATTAAATTGGTGTAACTACATAGTAAATATGTATACATCTTCAAAATAAACAAAAATATGGATTTTTTTTTCTTGATCATGTAAAATGATCAGTAAATGAGATATCTAAAATTTGTTTAAGGTACCTGGTGTGTCTAAATGTTCGACGATAAAAGATTTTCCCGAAAATTCTGTTAAAGAATTCTAGACTACGTTTAAATTTCAATATAAGCACAGGGTCACGGACCTTGATTTTAGTTCTATAGGAATTCACGAAATTACATTTACATTACTTAGTTTATGTATGGGAGATTTGTTTTCTTAAATACTTCCGAAAAATCAAGTAAAATATATGGTTACGGACCTTTTTTTCCTTTTTTTTAAATACAAATAAAAACATAAATGGTTCTTTCACATTTATCTGCCTGATTTAAAAGATTTGTTCTGCAAATATGAAATACTTTTATGTACACTCATTTTTATGCCCCACCTACGATAAAAGAGGGGCATTATGTTTTCTGGTCTATGCGTCTGTTCGTCCGTCTGTCCCGCTTCAGGTTAAAGTTTTTAGTCAAGGTAGTTTTTGATGAAGTTGAAGTCCAATCGATTTCAAACTTAGTACACATGTTTCCTATGATATGATCTTTTTAATTTTAATGCCAAATTAGAGTTTCTACCCCAATTTCACAGTCCACTGCACATAGAAAACGATAGTGCAAGTGGGGCATTCGTGTTCTGGGGACACATTCTTGTTTTGTTTTTTTATATTTAACAATGTTTTGTTGTTGATTAAATGGTACTGATTTTAAATCATTAAAAGTAATTTTTGCAGCATGCCAAAAATATATGCTCAGAAAAAGACACCGACCTACCTAAAATGCACAAAATTAGTAAATTCTATATTTAAGAAATTTTTATAGTGGAGTTATTCAAGAATATTTATGAGGTAAGTCGAGTATTCAAATTTCAAACCTGTTCATTTATATGAAAATGTTTGATTTTATACTCTTTATGTTTTAAACGTGCTTTAAGAACAGCAAATGACGGTGCAGTGTTTTGTCTTTTTCCTTCATAATTATATATTTTGATGAATAAATACTAATACATACACTGTTTAACTATAACAATATAGCATATAATAGGTAGCTTTCAATTGTTCAATAGTTCTTTTTCATGTATTCACTCTTCTTCATAGTCTATTTCGTGCTTATTTATTGCTTGTTATTCTATTATCAATAATGCGTTATTCCTCTAAGAGTAGTGACAACTAAGCAAAAAACAGGAACACAAGTAAATACTATAACTATATTAAATTAATATCTGTATTACAGTTTAAAAGGTAGCCAAATGTTTTGTCTGAGAATGTGTTTTGAATGCACGTTTCGCCTCTTAATTATATAACAGTTTTAATTAGCGACGATCATTTGATGAATGTTGATGATTGAGACATTTAACATAAATAATTGTCGTGCAGCATCAAGGCATTAAATTTCGACATAACTTTTTTAATCTGTAGTTGTTATCATTATATTTTACCCTTTTATCATTGTTATTCGATAGATTGTTTTATTTTTATCTATATAACACTTCGCTATATTTAACATGTTTAATTTCCAAATAATTATCTTGAATACAATTTACATAAGCAAGTATACAGGTTGTACAACGATTTAACATTGTTTTTCTGTCAATTCATTCGAATGGAGATAACAATATTGTAATTAAAGTGATGACAGTATTAATTGGTGATTTGATTGTCGCAAATACCCGTTTACTGGCTCCGCTAAAGCGTCGCCGGTAGACTCAATTTGCGACCATCACATAACCAATTGATTCCGTTGGAGCTTGAAATACAACACAGTTCTCTGCTAACTACTATCCAAAATTAGACGTTTTTGTCGTGCTGAAATCACGCATTGAGCTTTGTAAAGACTGTTACAGTTTTGTTTTATGTTGCGCTGTTACATAACTTTTTGATGTTGGGTATGTTTGAGCGGTCACACACAAGTCTATTCCCGCCACATTCATCTTGTGGCCGTTGAGAGTCATTTTCACCATATATATATATATATATTTTATTGTTTTGATTAATCATTAATATGGCCATTCGTTTTCTGTTTTGAACTCCTCAACATTTTTCCAGGCCAGGGCTTTGCGTAGCTTAAGATACGATATGGGAATGTAATGTAGCATATTGAAGGAATTTCTTGCAAACCAGCTATTTAATTTATCTGTCGTAAAGTTATTACATAATAAGACGTATATATGATTTTGTGAAAACGAATAATATTCAGACGTACAATGTGGTGTGAATAAACGATAGAATCTCATTACATGTACTCTTGAATATTTTATGATTCCATATTTTTTAAATGTAACTAAACCATGTGTAGTTATGTTAGCTTATAAAACAATACTAACACAGCAATTATACATTTGGTTAGCTCGATTGAAATCAAAGTGTATAACATTGAGAGAATTTCGATATTTGACCTGATATCCTTAATGGCGTGAACTCCAAAAAGTAAAAACATAATAACTTTCGTATTTTGTCATTATATTTCTATAAAGTAATCATCATTGGCTTTCTCAAACAAACAAACAAATTAAATCATCACTATGTAATGGGAAAATAGTACAACGGTTTGCTGTACATATGCAGTCATCGAAGTTGTGGAACTGTTACCCATGGAAAATGGGATATTCATCAGCACTGCGATGTCTTCATCTGATTTGTTAAAAGTTTATGATCAATCAAAATCAAAATTATACTTTACAGATTGTTTTTTTTTGCCATTTTATGTATATTAAGAATTTATTTGATCTTCTAGATCTTGGATCCGATTCCAATTGTCTGCAAGTGCAGGATATCAATACAAATAACACACAACATCTACACGATACTGACATTTCTGCATTTGATGAAATCACAGAAGAACAGGAGGTTCTTATAGACAAAACTGAAATATTGCCCGATAAGCTATCCGTGTGTGGTAAGTTGGATTTTGTCATACAATTTATTTTCAATCTTGTTAGGTTAATATTCAGTAATTTGAGTGTATTTTAATCTAATTGATTATTTGGTGACTAACCATCGTCTAGTTATTTATTCATTATTTAATATATTTTTTATTATTTTAGAACTTAAAAGGTCATTAATATTACTAGATCTAACTACCTTACCTACAAAAGTTATCTGACACATACCTGATGTTAAACTTAAACAAAATAAAAGCAGTTTCAGTTCTTTATGAAAGAGATGCAAAATATATCAAAGGAAAAGTCCACCTCATAAGTCTCAAAAACTAGCTAACAATGCTATGGCAAAAAAAGAAAAACAATTAAAAAAACAAGTTACAGTGTACGGTTATTTGGTATGTCTCATTAGAGGAAAAGATGACGGTATTGTTGTTAAATCACTGTCGTCATTGTAATATTCCAAAACAGTAAGAGGTTGTGGTATTATTGCTAATAAGATATTTATTAATAATTAACAAAATGATGAGGTCAGTGTGTGGCCCTTTACTATGAACAAAACCCATACCGTGTTGTAAATTATAAAAGGTACATCTTCACAAAATGACAAAGTCTTCAAATGAAAAAAAACAAAGGTCTGCCTTTTAGTACAAAACAATAAACAAAAACAAATATGAGAGACAGGGAACAACTAAAATCATGTTTCCTGAGATAGTGACATGCATATTGTGTTGGGTTTAAATATGTTTTCAAATGCTAAACCCCCTCCCCCGTAATCTAGGACAGTGGTGTAGAAGCAAACAATGAGAACAAGGTGTAAAAAAACATTTAAAAATACTTGACTTATCAGATTGACACAATGCACTTATATCAACAAATAAAAGATCGATCAGACTAATTACCAAGCCTCGAGTACTCGCGGTCAATAATTTTGACTTTAATTTTATAACTAAAAATAGTTATTGAGCATTACAACACGAACGAACTTTAGAGTCAGTCTATATAAGACAAAACACCCCTGAATTACTATAGTTGCTGTTTATAAATTTCACTTCACAGACGTCAGTGCTGTCTCATCATATAATGACAAGCGGAATGAAAGCTCGTTAAAAAAAGTCGCCATGGAAAAAAGTTTTTCAGGTATTTACAATATAAATCGAGAAGGTCTTTTTTGTCTGTCTTTAACTACCAGATTAAATAAATAAATATGATCGTTGTTTTTAAGCTATCATTCACACTGCGGTTTCTTATATGCATTTTTATCACAAGGAAGCTATTAAACCAAGAGTTCCAAATGGTGAAGTTGGAGTCATCCCTTCGTAAATCTTACGGACGCCATCACGAGTTGGTTGACCGTTATAGAATAACCGTTTCACAAATGATATCGGATATGTTCCTTACGTCGTAACTACAATCCCCTTCCCTTTCATGAATGTGACCTACCGAATTAGACTATTTACCGGATTTGTAATCACATAAGCAACACGACGGGTGCCACATGTGGAGCAGGATCTGCTTACCCTTCCGGAGCACATGAGATCACCCCTAGTTTTTTGGTGGGGTTCGTGTTGTTTATTCTTTTGTTTTCTATGTTTTGGCATGTGTACTATTGTTTGTCTGTTTGTCTTTTTCATTTTTAGCCATGGCGTTGTCAGTTTGTTTTAGATTTCTGAGTTTGACTGTCCATTTGGTATCTTTCGTCCCTCTTTTATAAACTAGTATATTTTCACAAGTTTTAACTAAACTGATGAAATATAGTTAAAACTTGTGACACTAGAAGAAGGCCATTTGTTGAGCCGAAATATTTGTCAACACGATTTAAAAACAACATTTTCGTATTATAACATCTTATATCAGTACCGTTGTGCAAATCTTTAGACTGATATAATGTTTTCTTTATTTGCATAGTATCGCCTATTTTAGACGATCCGGTACATAGTAAATTTGCTGGTTGGTCTTTTTTATAGACTTTTATATATATTTACAAAATATAGAGTTAATGTATGATAGCCGTTGAAACAACTATTTACCTGTGTCCTATTAAAAGTGAGCAACTCTAGGTCGATCTGTTGATGTAAGACGTACTTGTTCTTTATGTCTGTATTCATTTTAATGATAGTCTTTAATGGGTATGTTATCTTCTATCAATGCGATTTGTATTCCATAAGGCCAATATGACACAATATAGGATTATATTAGCTGCTCATTGTCTATTCGTGTTTTTGACGCCTTTTTGCATTAAGTTTTTAAAAAAGTAAGTATATTTTTTGTGAATATAAAAATGATTTATTCATCGTTTGTTATCTTTTGATTGTTTATATGAAATTTTTTCAATTAATAATATTTTATTAGATTCTTATCAATGCTTTGACTGTTTTAGATAAAACAATTTCTGTTGTTGTCTATCCGCAAGATGTCAACCAATTTGTCGGTTTTAGTTGTCGATTCAATACATCAATGTCGTCAATAGATGGTTGCATCCGAAAAATTGAATGGTTGCACATCACGCCTGAAAAGGAAATTACATGTGACTTAGAAAATACAAAAAAGTATGGAACAGATGATCCCCAATCTTTCACAATTCGCAGTTTGGCACCAGAAGATGCAGGGACATATGTTTGCAGAGTTAGTAACATTAAAGAAACCGTAGATAGTGAACACATAAAGCTTAATGTCAAGGACTGTAAGTATCCCTAATGAATGGCATTTGAATTGATAAGTACTTAAACGTTTAAATCGATGTGCAAAGCATAAAGGTAAGCCATGATAAGAATTATTTAATTGTTTCACACAGTACGGCAACAGCTCTAATAATAGATTGAAGCATTTTACCCTTATTTGCACAAGTTAGTTTTTCTCATCACGGTGCGTTCGTCAATCATCGTTATTTGTCATCGTCCGTTAACTTTTCAAATTTTTTCTCATCTAAAACTGCTGAGATTTAAGAAAACATAATAAAATAAGCACTTGTTGCTTGTTTCTGAAATTTACTTAACACAATGTTAATTAATTTGTATAAAATGTATTCAATTTCGTAATATAGGTTTCTCAACGTATTACAAACTAACAAAAATCGACCTTACTTGACGTAGCTTGCCGTAACAAGAAAGGAATAAGCATTCATGTATTTAATAATATTGGACTATCGGCTGTTCACTTCCTTTAAACATATTTTTAAAATCAAAATATTTTTAAAACCATTTTGAGTTGTAGACATATTGTTTTGACTTGATATATTTAATATATACAATTAACGATTCAATCAACACAGAAGTAAATGTAATTTATCAATTAATTGTGGTGAAGAATACACAATTTGAAGACGAATAACAGTAATCCTATAAGAGATTTTGATAGAACATGGCATCATATCGATTTTTTAGTACATACTTTCAAAAAAGGTTTTTGTAGCACTTCGAGATGGGAGATGATGTGAATGAAACTTATCTAGATTCAGATCAAATGTAAACAGTCCTGCGCAAAAACAAATTAAAAAAATCTATGAACGCCTCATGAAGGAAAAATATGTTTTTAATCTAGAAATAAAACTGTACGGAATGGTTCCTAAAATTATTAAATGAATAGTATCGAATTGATGTGGAAATGTATGAAGAAATTGTAATGTCTTAAATAGCATCTTTTCTCCTTTGCTGTGTTTCCCAAGATAATCTGCACTTGTAAATGTATAAACACGAGTAAAACAAATATATTAAAAAAATGTGATGGTTGTATAAGACCATTCTTACTACGTTTGTTTAAGAAGTGACACTATTTAATTTCTAGATGAGATTCAACATTTTTGATATTCGTACACAAAATAAAATGGAATACGATAACTCAACGTTAAACAATCAATTAATCACATTTTGTATTTTACAACGACATTACAAGAAAAATGTTCCTGAATAAGGGAGATACATGGTGGCAACAGTAATATAACACTGGTCAAAAGTCATAAATCGATTGAGAAAAAAAAAATCCAGGTTATAATCTTAACCGAGGGAAACACATCAACCATCAGAAACAACTAAATAACGTAAACACTATAGTGGAATTAAAAACAAAAGGCAATGCAATAAACATTGACATGAACTTTAAGATAACAAATGCCATTTTCCTGACTCGGTACAGGACATTTAAAAAAATGGTGGGTTCAACCTGTTTTGGTGGCTAGCCAAACCTGACAACATTACATGACAGGAATACAGAACAAATAAATGTAAAAACATTCAGGACAGAGAAATACACAAATAAACACTACAATAGTACATTTGGACATACTAACAGCAGCATTACAACGAACACGTAAAACAACATAGGGCAGCACAACAGAATAGAATGTAGAATGCAACATTAATATTATATTTTTTTCCTGTTGATTTTTAAAAGACTGCAATTTTGATGGACATTTGTGTCTGAAAATTTTTTTTTTTAGAAATGGATCAGTTTACAACTGATCAATGTATATTTGTTTTCCAAACCAATACAAATGATGTTTAATTAAGGTTTTCCAAAGCTAAATATACAAGGGGTCGTAGTACTCATTATGTCTAATAGATGAATATTGTGATGCACTTGTTTTAAATTGTGTCACGAATATTACACTTTCAGTTAATCCGAAAATTTATCACTGGATAGAGAGGCCAAATCAAGAAAAAACAATACTGAAATTTAATTTTGATGTGCCGCAGATAATTGATATAACCCTTATCTTAAAGACGAACGACACCGATGAAATTAAAAGTAAACCAACGAATGTTGCACCTAATGAATCATTCATCACATGTGACTTTCCTATATGTTGTTCTGGAAAATATGAAATTGTATTGGAAACCTATTTTGGTGCAGTGATTAAGCGGACTATTGATTTGAGGATCACTTCAGGTAACTAATCAATACTGGAAAGCCAATATAAAGACACAGCTTGTTTATTGTCTCAGTACACAGTATATAGTTATAAAGGTGACTGATTCTTTCAAACGCTTTAACAGGTGTGTTGTTTCAAAAACTGTGTATCGAATCATAAACAGATTGTATAAAAATGTTAGCCACATTGTTTACTATAGTAGCTTAACCAAGATAATAAACAGAAACAAACTATTAGCTTACAACTGCTATATTCCTGACTTTGTACAGGACATTTTAAGAAAAAATAGTAGGTTGAACCTGGTTATGGGCCATTCCAGTTAATTTCTGACAGGCGGGGATGGATGGGGAGACTTTTTTCATACGTATCAGAAAAAAACCATCATGAAAAACTACCTATCAGATCTATCAAGTAAGACCTATCAGATGTAGAGTTTCTGTTCATATTGGGTGGATGGGCTTTCATGGGGGAAAATGACTTATCAGAATTTTTAGAACAGTAATCATAAACAGCTTCATAGAATTATAAATTGTGTGTCTGTCATGCACACGAATGCATCAACGTCACAAAAGTAACTTCAAAGACAATAACAATCAAAACCAAGGAATAAACAAAGACTCATAAAACAAAAAGACATTTGCACCATCAGCTACAAATATTAATATAGAAACAGCACGACCTCCACCGAAAACCGGGAGTGAAATCATGTGGTCCAGAAGGGTAAGCATTTGCTGCACCGTGTACGTCACCCGTATTAACGGTATTAAATAACTTAGATAAATTTAGCTGTCTTTGTATGTGCCTTTGATTATAAAAATCATAACGTTTCTAAGTATTTATAGATCCCTAGTTTTCATTTGTTAGTTTCGATTTTTTCTAATGAAGGTTAATCCATAAAAGCCATGAGCGTTTCCGATGACGGAATCAAGAAGCGCCTCGGAGGCAAAAAATCCATTACAAGTTATTCTAAATGATTTACATTTACATCTTATCATTTAAAACACATTGATTATTAGCTTAACTTCAAATAAAACAAAGGTTTTTCTTATCAAAATGTGAACTATTTATACTATCATTTATACACACAAAAATGTGATGACCTCTGTTTACCATCTTAGGCTACATGCAGCAAGTAAATGGTCGTCTTGAACAGGAGGGGCCTTACTTTTAATTTTCGTTTAAATCTTTTGTGCAATTCTTTTAATTTCAGACGGTGAAGAACAGCTTCAGGAAAATTGGTCATTAGAAAAACTTCTTATGAGTGTTCAAAAAGATGCGAAGAAAGTAACAGGTAAGCAAATATGTATGCTACATTTATGTTAGCAGTGAATGCTCCATTTAAGTTTAACTTCAACATGCTTGTATTGTATTATGAAATTGATGGTTTATTATTTAACACAAATGCATGCATTGTTAGATCACCTGGCCCGAAGGGCCAAGTGAGCTTTTCTCATCACTTTGCGTCCGTCGTCGTCGTCGTCGTCCGGCGTCGTCTGTTAACTTTTACAAAAATCTTCTCCTCTGAAACTTCTGGGCCAAATTAAACCAAACTTGGCCACAATCATTATTAGGGTATCTAGTTTATAAATTGTGTCTAGTGACCCGGCCAACTAACCAAGATGGCCGCCATGGCTAAAAATAGAACATAGGGGTAAAATGCAGTTTTTGGCCTATAACTCGAAAACCAAACCATTTAGAGCAACTCTTACGGGGTAAAATTGTTTATTAGGTCAAGATCTATCTGCCATTAAATTTTCAGATGAATCGGAGAACCTGTTGTTGGGTTGCTGCTCCTGAATTTATAATTTTAAGGAAATTTTCCTTTTTTTGTTTATTATCTTGAATATTATTATGGATAGAGATAAACTGTAAACTGCTATAATGTTCAGCAAAGTAAGATTTACAAACAAGTCAACATGATTGAAATGGTCAATTGACCTCTTTAGGAGTTATTGCCCTTTATAGTCAATTTTAAAACCATTTTTCGTAAATCTTAGTAATCTTTTACAAAAATCTTCTGCTCTGAAACTACTGGGCAAAATTAATCCAAACATGGCCACAATCATCTTTAGGATATCTAGTTTATAAATTGTGTCTGGTGACCTGGCTAACCAACCAAGATGGTCGCCATGGCTAAAAATAGAACATAGGGGTAAAATGCAGTTTTTGGCTTATAACTCAAAAACCAAAGCATTTATAGCAAATCTGCTACGGGATGAAATTGTTTATCAGGTCAAGAACTAACTGCCCTGAAATTTCCAGATAAATCGGACAATCCGTTGTTGGGTTGCTGCCCCTAAATTGGTAATTTTAAGGAAATTTTGCTGTTTTTGTTATTATCTTGAATATTTTTATAGATAGAGATAAACTGTAAACAGCAATAATGTACAGCAAAGTAAGACCTAAAATTAAGTTTACATGACCAAAATGGTCAATTCACCCCCTAAGGAGTAATTATCCTTTATAGTCAAATTTTTAACAATTTTCATAAAATTTGTAAATTTTTACTAACATTTATCATTGAAACTACTTGGCCAAGTTTATTATAGATAGAGATAATTGTAAGCAGCAAGAATGTTCAGTAAAGTAAGATGTACAAACACATCACCTTCACCAAAACACAATTTTGTCATGAATCCATCTGCTTCCTTTGTTTAATATTCACTTAGACCAAGGTGAACGACACAGGCTCTTTAGAGCCTCTAGTTTTACACTAGCTTTTGTATATGCTTAATAGATTTAAATATATGCAAAGTAATATTGCCTCTTATTTCCACGACGAGTAAACGTTTACCTCGAACCCTAGTACAGTCCATATATATAAAAAGATGTGGTATGAGTGCAAATAAGACAACTCCCAATCCAAGTCATAATTAATAGCAGTAAACCATAATAGGTCAAAGTACGGTCTTTAACACGGAGGCTAGGCTCACATCGAACAGCAAGCTATAAAGAACCCTAACAATGACTAGTGTAAAACCATTCAAACAGGAAAACCAACGGTCTAATATATATTAAAAAAACGGGAAACACTTATGAACCACATCAACAAACGATAACCACTGAACATAAGATTCATGTCAGTACTTATAAAGTCTCAGCAAATGCTACAGAGGGTTCAGAAAATGACATAAACGAAAGTTGTAAACAAAAACATAGATGATACCTATTAATTCGATTGTCTGTTTTATTGAAATAACGGTAAGAATTTTTGGTAAAAATTTAAATGATTCCTTTTATTACTGTCAGGAAATTTCGTAAAATAAAAGACTATTTCATAAATTACAGCAATACCATCCAAAATTGATTGTACACAAGATATTGACAGGGGAAATCAAACAACCACCAACAGGCAAGAAGGTAAAAGATCTATTTATTCTGTTGATACTTATTTGAGGTTATAACCTATTTTCGTATTATTGCAACTTTACCATTCATATTCTTTGTATTATTATCACATAACATTGACAATAAGTTACATTTTTATTTGTCACATACGTGACCGTTTTATAGTCAACAATAACCCTGCAAAATCACATTATATCACATGTTATAAATACTCTCTAATAAACAATCGATTCCGACTTCTTTCCGATATGGTTGTAATGTAATTCAAATTCTTGATTCTGATTATATTACTAACAACTCAAATTTAACCCATATAGCGTATACAGTCCCGGGTCTTTCAAAAATCCATCTTACATCGCATACAATTTGTCTTATTAAAGAACACTGTACCCAAACATAAGTATACAATATATCATTGTCAGTTAAAAATAATTTCATATCAGGAAAGTACCTTCAATCACATAACATAAGTTATTGTTGGCCAGACAGTTTTCTGTACTGCAGAAAAGATTTTGGTTTTGCGTTATCAACTGAAAATTAGTTTTAAAAGCGCGGAGTTCTTTTAATATATATGAAGCATTTAACATTGAATTTGTGCATAATTAAACAATCAGTTTGTAAGTGCAATATCCGTTTGAGGGTTTGATTTTTTTACATGCCCTAGAGTATCCATCAAACAAAGTTAATTGTCCTCCTGACAGTTTGATTAGCCTTCATGGAATATTAAAATGTATGGATAGCTCTCGTTTTTGTTCTTAATTTATTGTATACTTATTTATTTTAAGATCCATTTCGAATGTTTGAAGGTTTTAACCTTTCAAAGATTTCTTAAATGGCAAAATCTTAAAATAGGAATCAATTTGTCAAGGGATGGACTTGTGTGCATATATATTATGCTTACCAGGGTTTTTGCCAAACGTACTGGTTTAGGGATTAACACATTTCCAGAGCTGTTAGTTTGTTGTATTTGATTACCTCAGATTCTTTATTGTAAATCCGTATTATATGGAGTTTCTGCGTGACCGTATGATTTTTGAATATACTGCAGCTGTGAATAGTCAAACTGGCTTGACAATATAATCGTTTCTGATGTTCAGTCACTGACTCTATATCGCCTGATTTATGAAGTTGTCTGTCAATAGCGATTTATTTATGACGTCATTGAAAGTACAGGCGGAGGAAAGAAAACCTCAATATATAGTACATTTGTCAAACTTGTCATTCCATCATCAAATCCAAATACAGCATTATTACAGCAGGTGGAATTATAAACACATATTATTGTTTATTCTGGTCGTTTGGGTATGGTCTTAATTTCCTTAAACAATGTCAACAAGCCCCCATAGAAGAGGGACGTAAATACCAGAGGGACATTAAAACTGATAAATCGAAAATAAACTGACAACCCAATAGCTAAAAAATAAAAATACAAACAGACAAACAATAGTACACAAAACACGACCAAAAATGCAGGGTGATATCAGGTGCTCCGGGAGGGTATGCAAATCCTGCTTTACATGTGGAACCAATCGTGTTGTTCATGTTAGTACAAATCTGGTAACAAGACTAGTTTGATAGTTCACATTCGCAAAAAGGCTATCATCTGTGAAACGGATATTCCATAACAGTCAACCAACTATTGATGGCACTTATAAAAAGTATGAAGAAATTATTTTAACTTCATCATTTGGAACTCTTGGTTGAATAGCTCGCGACCAGCAACCCTCTATCAAGGAATAACATAATGACTTTGGTTAACGCATTACAAAGGAAGTCACAGCAAGAACTACAAAAATAAAGAAAACCCCTTCTTCATGCGGAAATAGTATATAATAAGTATTGAATTACACATATGTTCTATTAATTTTTTTTTTATTAAATGGCTGTCATGAATTTACATAGATTAAAAATGATTTCTTTGAATATAGGAGCAACGGAGCAGAACACCAATTGTACACAAAATTTATACGAACCACACCAACCAACGACAGATGAAAAGTCTGGTAAACTTTCATTGTTTGCAATACTAAACATAAAAAATAAAATGTGGTATGATTGCCAATGAGAAAACTTTCACAAGAAACCAAATGACACAGAAATTAACAACTGGAGGTTACCGTACGGCCTTCATCAATGAGCAAAGCCCATACCGCATAGTCAGCTATTAAAGGCCCCTAAATGATAATAAAAAACTTTACAAACGCGAAATCTTACGGCCAGAAAATGAACGAAAAACAAAGCTTTTCTACATCAGGAATAGATTACCTTAGCTATATTTGACAATTTCTTCACACATTATTTGGCTTTTCACAAATTTTGTTATTCGAGCATCACTGATGATTCTTTTGTATACAAAACGCGTCTGGTGCAAATTTAAAAATTTAGATCCTGGTGTCTATGATGAGTTTATTATTAAAGTACATTGATATATCGGGGAAGATGTTTTGAACAAATAATTGCATAGAAGAAGACACTATGCTCATCAACTTCGTACTTGATTTTAACATAAACAAACGTTGTTTTTTTTTCTTTCCAACGTCACTGGTAATTCGTCTGTAGACGAAATGTAAGCCTTGCTTACAACATTATAAGCCTAATATTTTAAATAGAGTTTTGTTTCGAAGCACTTGTTTTCGCTATTTTTTGAATCCATGGGATTCCCTCGGATTTTATTATTACCTTGATTTGTATCGTCATCATCGATATATTATAGGTTATTATCCCCGGCTTAGTATATATCTAGGATTTTGATTGGTTAACACACGTCGTTACAAAACCCATAGCCCCTGGATGTTGCTAACCCATATCCCCGGACGTTGCTAACCATTATTCCGGGGACCTTCACGCAAGTTTTCCTTAGTTCCATGACTGCTCCTTGTGAAATATTGAATTTTGTAGATTATCCATGATGTTTGTAATTAAATATTTAATTCATTAACGATTTTGTCCTATTATACCGATCATTTACACTCATTCCATTAAATGCATCACTTGAATGCCACATTTTCAAGGAATGTGACTACTGACCTAGCTATGCAAATGACCCACGTTGACGTCACACCATCTCTAGCGTAACTCTCACAACATTGAGAGCCAAATTTGACTCAATCCAGTTTCTCTGTCTCCGTATTAAAAACGTCTTATATTTGACTACCTGTAGGGTTCTACCAAAGGTAGTACCCTACACCCCGTAAAAATATGTAAAATTTCCAAATTTCAATAAAACTTTTTTAGATAATGAAAAAAACGTTGTTTTCACGTTACACTTTGTACCTGAATTTTCATAAAACTCGCCCGATTCGGACTAAGACCGGGGATAAATTCGTTATCTACGTTCATATCCGTAGATATGGATATTTCAACACCCTTCAGTACCCTGTACATCCTTCGGCTACGCCTCACGGTGCACTGGGGTACTTCAGGGTGTTAAAATATCCATATCTACGGATATGAACCTAGATAACTTATAATAGCTGTTGCTTATTTTCCCGATTGTCTACTATTCCATATTATAACATTTTAATTGAGTGTTGATACTAAACAAGTTGTGTATTTCAGGAAACACTAATTCTTGTCGACGCAACCGATTTATAATTGTTTGGAGTTCCTCTATTGTATGTTGTATATTGATCTCTATATCCGTTATGTTTTTATGAAATTTTAACATTGATACTAATGCATCTGATTTAAACAAATTTATATTAACCTGCTTTTATAGTTCAGTCAATACATTACAATAAGATAATACATCAAATATATGTAGAATAAGAAAATTACATCATATATTACTATGATAAGAAAATGCCATCTTCACAGTTTGAAAACAATATAATAATTATTAAATAAAACATCTGTTAAATTGAAATACACATCGAATGACTTTGATGTATTTGCATCAAAATAAAATTATTTCCTTGGTTCCAGAAGCAACATCGCACAATAGCAGCTGTACAGAAACTTTAGTCGAATCGCACGAAACAACTACAGATGAAAAATCAGGTAGATTAATTACATTGATATATCGGGGAAGGGGTTCGGAACCTCAAATTGCATACGAAGGAGACACTTTACTCAACTTTGTTCTTGGTTTGATGGTTGAAACGTTTTTTTAAAAGCCTGATAACTTAGATGAGTTATGTTTTACCCTTTCGAATCACTTGTTCTCGCTCCTTTTTAAATTCATCCCGATTGTCTTCTATTTCCTATTATAACATTTAGATTGAGTGTTGATTTTAGTCGAATTGTGTAATTCAGGAAACACTAATTCTTGTCGCCGCAACTAGTCTATAAACGTTTTGAATTGATTCAATTTCCTTTATATTGTTTTTTATAATGACCTTCTATGTGATTTATGGATATAAGAACTTTTAACATACATAAACTGCTACTGCATCTGATACATACCAAATTATAGTTCACTCCATGCATTCAAATAAGAAATTATATCAAAGATTACTAGAATAAGAAAGTTCCATCTTCACAGATATAATACTACATAATACTTTTTGAATTGAAAATCTTTTTTAAATTACTATCAAATGATTGTCATGTATTTGTATCAAATTAAAAACTATTTCCTTGGTTCCAGAAGCTATATCGCAGAACCCCAGCTATACAGAAATTTTAAACAAACAGCATGAACCAACTACAGATGACAAAAGAGGTAAATCTACATATTTTTATATTACAATTCAGAATGTCCCACTATCAGAAGCTTTTATTTAATTAAATTATTTCCTTTAATTTCAGAAAAGACAGCAAGCATGGATAGTGTAGATCAACCACACCAATTAAGAACTGACTATCTCACAGGTAGGTTTATTGTGTTGAATATTATAGATTATTTTGCAAATGAATTAATAAGTCCAATTACTTGTGTCACTGTCATTCATATTTGACAAAAGGTAAAGTTCATATGTTAGACGTATAATACAATTGTATAGTCAACAAACACTGTTTGAAACAACATTATACTTTCTCCCTAACGAAAGATACCAAAGGGACAGTCAAACTCATACATCTAAAACAAAATGACAACGCCATGGCTAAAAATGAAAAAGCAAACAGACAAACAAATAGTACACATGACACAACATAGAAAACTAAAGAATAAACAACACGAACCCCACCAAAAACTAGGGGTGATCTAAGGTGCTCCGGAAAGGTACGCAGATCCTGATCCACATGTGGCACCCGTCGTGTTGCTTATGTGATAACAAATCCGGTAAATAGTCTAATTCTGAAGATCACATTTATGTATGGGAAGGGGATTGTATTTGCGAGGTAAGGAACATATCCGATATCATTTGTCAAACGGTTATTCCATAACAGTCAAATTAACCAATCCTGTGGTTTTTTTTCCTGTACAGTTCTAATGAAATTTGTTCTCGAATTTTAATTATCTATCCGTTGCCTTATGTAGAATATACAATATCGAAGTAGAGGATCACCCCTTTTAGTAGCAGTTACCATTAACACTGCATTTTTAAAAACAGCTTTCATATGTCTACCTGCACTAGCATGTCAAGCAAACAATGATATCACCGTATCTTCTTGAATGCCTCATAAATATGGGAACGACTGGTTTGTTTTGACTTCCTTTGCTTTCGTCTTTTTTTCTTGCTTACTTACATTGCTATAAAGTAGAAAAAATGAGATTTCCTGTATGAAACGGAAAAAATAGTCCGAAAGCATAGAACTATTTGGAAACTTTAAAATGATCAACAGACAAACATTGACAATGACAGCATAACACTTTTGGTGTCAAGTCTGAAAATGCACCAATTGGTTATATTTTTGTTAGCGTTTTATTCTCGTTCCAGGATTTGCATTGGTTACCTGCAATAGAGTGTTAAGCAAATACTAATAATATTTTAATGCATTGTCCTCTTTAACGTCTGCTCATATATAAGCTATTTGACTATAGGGATTGTGTGCACTTTTATTGCGATAACTCTTAAATGTGGCCTCATTTTGTCAGATGACAAAATTGGAAACATATATCACTGTTAGTTCTGATCGTTTTTAATGGGTTTTTCATATTTAAAAAAAAAAACACATGGCAAGTCATCATTACATTTTCTTATTCTAGTGGAAAGGGTTGACCTCAATCTCTAAAGGTTATTTTAAAAGTTGACAAATTTGTTAGAATATACAATTAGTCAATGAAAGAATAAAGCTATTAACGCACATCATTATTTCTGACTCTCGCGGAAGAATAGAAGCGATGCATTAGTTATCTTTTCTTAATATAATATTCACCAATGGGAAAACAAAACGCTTTTAGTTATGGTTTGATTCCAATTTAAATGTCAGAATATTCACAGAATAAATATGAGAGGCGAAAGATACCAAAGGGACAAACAGAGTCGAAAATAAATTGACCATGCTTTGGTAACAGAAGAAAAAGACAAATAAACAAACATAACATTGAAATAAAACAATGAGCAACACGAACACCTATCCCTTCCTCCCACCGAAATAACAGAATATTCACATTATTCATTTCTCATCCAAAAAAAATCTAAGGGCATCATAAATGCGATTGGTTCTCGTGTGCCTCTTGTTATATCTACTATTTATTATGACTGTCCTGAAAAATGGAATTTACTGATTGTAAAAACACTTACAGTCCTCTTTCTACAAAACATATAATATTTGTTTCTGGCGAATCGTTCTCTTCAATTAAAACAATACTAGCCCAGTCACATGAGATCTATAGATAGGCCTAAAGTAATGGTGGTTTGTCATCATACTTCTCATGTCAACTTTTGATTGTAGTATATACGTTTACTTGAAAATACTAAGGTCGTACAACTTTAATGCTCTCAACAACAAACAAACATTAGAATGGACTAGCTGCCAATAAGATCTATCTCAATTTACTAAACCTGTGTATGGAGTATGTCACAAACAGAGACATTTATGATACAGTGATTACAAGAACTCTAGGAAATTCATTATGTTTTCAAAAAAACAATAATCTTTATTTTTAAACGAGAGATTATGAACGCCGCATTTTTGCGCCTGTCCCAAGTCAGGAGCCTCGGGCCTTTGTTAGTATTGTATTATTTTAATTTTAGTTTCTTGTGTACAAGTTGGAAATTAGTATGGCGTTCATTATCACTGAACTAGTATATATTTGTTTAGGGGCCAGCTGAAGGACGCCTCCGGGTGCGGGAATTTCTCGCTACATTGAAGACCTGTTGGTGACCTTCTGCTGTTGTTTTTTTTCTATGGCCGGGTTGTTGTCTCTTTGGCACACCCCCCATTTCCATTCTTAATTTTATTGCCCTCTTTAAATGAACCGAAAAGTATTCACTTAGTTATAAAATACTACATAGAGGAATAACACAGGCTTGGGCTTGCGTGTATTTAAGTCTATGATTAAGAAATATATAAGCAACATTGAGTACATGCTATGTTTTATTTCTAGAATCTAACCAATCGAAAGCGGCTCCAATGAAATGTTTGAATAAACCCAGTGTACGAGCTGTCATTGCACTAGATATTGGTACAACGCATTCCCGTTATGCTGTTTTAATACCAGAAACGCCATTCATTGAAGAGAAAATTGAATCTGTATTTAAAGATTCGGTGCCTACAGCTGTTTTATTCAATGTTACTTTAGACAATTTTGTTGCATGTGGAGATAAAGCAATTAAAGAATACAAATCTGCCGTTCAAAGAGACGAACAGAAATCTTATATTATGTTTGAGAAATTCAAATTAGAATTATACAAACGAATGGTCAGTACTCGGAGTGATATTTTTTTTAATAATATAAAACATGACATTGTAAAAGACGTAAACTCAATCTAATATACGTGAACTCAATCGAATATATTTTACTTATTGATTATTGTTTGCTAAAAAAACAATTGTAAAACATAAGAGTAAACGTAGCCCTGGCAGAAACAAATAAAACAATTATTTGTGCCTTTAAATATTCACAGCAGATATGTATAAATATATTTGTATCATCATCATTATCTGTACAATTATGGCAGAAGATACAAAAGGTGTATTCAAAAACATGAGAAGCAGAAAAACCGATAACACCATCGCAAAAGAACCTAAAACAATATCAGAAGACTAACAGTAAACCAAACAAAATATAGTCAACCAATGACTGAGCCACACACATATATGTGTAAGAATGATGACATTATCCTCTAACAGTTTGATTCATATACTTTTTTGCATTATTCTGTTATCTATATATTGTTTTAATGTCAGGAAGTAACTGCTAAATTGGAGATAAAAGATGTATATGAAAGAACAATGTTGGCGACAAAAGTGTATACGGCTGTGATAAATGATCTTAAACAAAGAGCACTTATGCACATAAAGCAGAAAAACAATACCATTCACAATGACGAAATTGTTTGGGTGATGACTGCACCAGATATATGGAAAGAAAACGCTAAAGACATTATACGACTTTGCTGTGAATTGGTAAGTTACAGTTAAGGTTACCTAAAAATATTTTCATTTGTATTTATAAGAACAAGAGTAAAAGTGAGAATGGAAATGGGGAATGTGCCTAAGAGACAACAACCCGACCATAGAAAAAAACTATTTGTGCATATTATTCAAGTCAATATCTCTCAAGCTTGTTCAAATAATAAGAATAAGAATAAGAATTTTATTAGTATAAAATCCAAACAATAGGATTGTTACTAAGATATACAACAAAAACAAACAAACAGACAGTGGCATATTAAATACAAAACGATAGTCATTAAACACTACAAACATGTAGCATTGAAAGAAAAACAAAAACATAGATTATTAGTATTAATTATAATACTATTTTTGACAGCATGCCTCCTCTTTAAAATTATCAATTAAAATATTATGCTTATGTTACAAAAAATATGTTATAATATATATAACATTATAAGTTGAGCCATCAATTACACAGTTCATATATTGACATATAATTGTTTCTTTCATTATACATTTCACTAATGTAGTTAACAATGATAAGTAAAATATCACATTCTTCGTAGGAAAATATAAAATCAAATTTGTTTTCTTCACTCATTGAATTAAAACAGGGGACAATACTAGATATTTCATCAAACATTTTGATCCTAGTTTTATTAATTTCTGAACATGTTATGATAAAATGAAATTCATCTTCCACCTCTTTATGGCATAAAGGACATATTCTCTTTTCTAAAGCTGTTTTGTTGTATCTACCACGTTCAACAGCCAGCATACTATTGCTCATTCTTATTTTAGCATAACTTTTTGTAACATTTTTATCTAAATTCAATAAAAGGTACTTTTCTAGTTCATACTTTACTTTAAATTTTCTGTAGGTTCTTAGTTTATTTCCATTTATTGAATTATCATCATTAAAGAGACAATTTCTCCAAAATATAATGTAATTTTCATTGAGCTTCTTCACGATGGCTAAAAGTAATCTTTTTTTAGAGAAGGTACATTGATTTTCCCAAACATGAGTGAAATTCAATTTTGAAAGTAGCATTTTAACTTTTGAAGCAAATCCATCATTTAACTGCGTGTTAGCTTTATAAACATTATATAATAATGACTCATTTTCATTTGACTTTAAAATATGTAACCAAAATCCTACAGAAGACTTAAGGGCCTGTATACCAATAGGGTAGATTCCCAATTCAGCTAATACAGCTGTATTTACTGCCTTTGAATTAACATTTAGAAGACCTTTCGCAAATTTGATCTGGAGTTTTACTGATTCTATAGATAAATATTGAGATTCAAGAGTTTTGTTGTTCTTCACAATATTTAGCGACCATATCTCACTACAATACAGTAATATTGGGCTAACACAAGAATTAAATAGTTTCATATGGGAAAAAACATCCATCTTATCTGAGTAGAGTATTTTTTTTAATACAAAACAATGCCTTAGAAGCTTTTTTACTGCATTAGTGAAAATTCCTGATGGCTTGAATAGTATACCTAAATATTTTTATTCTGTGCAACATTCAATTACTTCATTATTCAATACAAACTTGTCTTTAGTAAGTTTTTTACCACTTTTATTAAATATCATTGTTTTTATCTTGTCAAGATTGACAGTCAAGTTCCATTTTTCACAATAAGTATTTAACTTATTTAGACAATTTTGTAAACCTTCTGAGGATTCTGATATTAATACTAAGTCATCAGCATATACAAGACTAGACAATTTTATGTCATGTAATGTTACAGGATCACATGTGTTATCAAACATTGAGGTTAAATCATTTATATAAAAAGAAAATAAGGTAGGACTTAGAAAACAGCCTTGTTTTACTCCAACTGTGGAAGGGAACATATTAGTAATGCCTTCAGTGACTTTAACTGCAAATAAAACTTCTTTGTACATATCTTTTAAAATATTAAAGAATGGTCCATTTATGTTATATTCAGCAAGTTTGTGCAACAGAGCCTCTCTATTTATAGTGTCAAAAGCTTTTTTTAAAATCAATAAAACATGCATATATTCTTTTGTTTGATTTAAAAGCCTTATCAATAATAGTTTTTAAAGTAAGAATGTGATCACTAGGTCTGCATCCTTTTTTGAATCCAATTTGTTCACGACAGATAATACTATTATTTTCGGAATACTTTTCTAAACGGTTATACAAAACTCTTCAGAAAAATTTTCCTAAGCAGCTAGAAAGTGCTATACCTCTGTAGTTTGAGGGGTTATTAAAACACCCTCCTTTGAATACTGGTTTAATGTAATTTTCTCTCCATTTAGAAGGATATATGCCAGTAAAAAGAATTAAGTTAAATAATTTTACATACATGTTGACATTCATAGTACAAGATATTTTCAACATTTCATTTGTTAATCCATCCATCAGAACCACATGATTTCTTATTTTGCAAGGCTTTCAGAGCAAGAAGCACTTCCTCTGCAGTTATCTTAACATTTAAATTTTTGTTGCAATTATTCAAAAATTTATCATCAGTGCATGATTTGAAATCAGAATTTTTGTCATGGGTAGTATTTATTAGATTTTTGAAGTATTCAAACCATTCTTTAGCTTGAATGTTTGAACTAGGATCATTCAATTCTTTTTTCTTTAAAGTTTTAACAGTTTTCCAAAACTCATCTGAAGAATTATTTGATTCCAAAATTTTTGTCAGCATTTTATTTCTAAATTGTCTATAGTTTTTCCTTATTAATTTATTAAGTACCTTTTTTTTGGACATAACTTCTAATCTTAGTTGTTTATTCCATGGTTCTTTACACAATTTCCTAGTATGGTGTTTTAAAGCCCTAAATTGTGCTTCACATTCATTATTATAGTAGGGTTTTTTAACTTTTCGGAATTTACTTTTGTTATTCCTGAACGTTGATCGTTTTGGGCCAATAAAAGCAGCATTATACAATAAAGATGATATGTTAGAAACATTTTCATTAATTTTTTCTTCTACACTGGACAAGTTATTTTGAACAGGAATTTCTGCTAAGCTTTCTATTTCAGAAATAATTGGTTGGAAGTCAGTTTTTAATAAGTTTAATTTAAATGTATTTTCATATTAATTACTCCATTTTATGCATTTTAAAGGAGTTTTTAAGTTTTCTGGGGGTTGTCTTTTTATTTGAGACATGATATTTACTGTTATTGGACAATGATCTGATACTGTTGGGTCAAATTTATTTATTGAAAAATTTATGATACTTGGCAAGAACCCAGAGCTGCAAATACAGTAGTCATCAATAGAAGTTCCATTATGATTAAAAAATGTAACTTTTCCCTTGGAATCTCTTAAAGTTCTTCCATTTAAAATTCTTAATTGAGCAGAAATGCACAACTCTATTAATTGTTTACCATAACTGTTGGTGTTTTGTGATATCTCAGTACTTCTTGATTTAAGCACAGCATCTGCTATGTAATCAAACGACACAAAAGAAATGCTGTTTCCATCCAAATAATATTGAAAATGTTTTCCTGGTATCTACTATGGGTATCATTTACACCACTGGCTGGTTTTGATTCATCCTCATACCTTTAATACCACACTAAAGAATTTCTGGAAAAAGTGACGCTCTTTACCCTTACTTTCTCTTCATCTTATTCGCGAAATGTCTGCATATAAAAATAATAATGTATTTTTCAGAGCGGAATTACCAAAGAACAGTTGATAGTAGTAGATGACTCAAATGCTATACTTGCGTATTTTCAAAAAGTCCAATCCTTTTGTAGAGAAACCCTGCCGCAAAATGTAGACGACAAGAACTATCTTCTCATAGACCTTAGTGGTAATGTTGACTTTTCTTTGCTATTTCATCCTCAATTTTCTTTGGTCGATGCATAACAATTACAAGTGATGATGTGATGATGTATGAAAACATAACAATGTTGAATTGTAACAAGGCTATTTTTAATTAAACCTTTGATGAGTATCAAATTTTCGATTTCTGTGAGAACGATTAATCGGCGTTATAGTTTTGTCTAGTTGGTATGAATGCGTTTATGCTTCTGTGTTTAAATGCCCCACCTACGATATAGACAATAACATAATGACGGGGTGTACAAGTACAACAACTATCTTAATCATAATAATAACAAACAAATATTTAATAAAGAAGCATAAAAAGGCATATGTTAAATTAAACAACCTCATTCATTGCTTTCTTATTTTTGAATGTTATCGATGTATGTTAAATCCACCCAACTAAACCTTTTATCATTCCACTAGTAATCAGCGGAATAACACGTAGGATTTATTGTTGTTTGCTCTAACGTCCACTAGAAAGATTTGATGAATGTTCAGGACGAATTATTTCAATCTTCGACAAGGATGAAGGGCTGCAAAGTTTGAATCCGAATTGAAAATGAGGGTATATTTGAAAGGGAAAAAACTTTAGCCTTGCATAAAACTCATGAATAAACTGATCATAGATACCAGGACTAAATTTTGTATATACGCCAGACGCGCGTTTCGTCTACAAAAGATTCATCAGTGACGTTCGAATCCAAAAAAGTTAAAATGGCCAAATAAAGTACGAAGTTGAAGAGCATTGAGGACCAAATTTCCTAAAAGTTTTGCCAAATCCAGCTAAGGTATTCTATGCCTGAGGTAGAAAAGCCTTAGTATTTCAAAAATTCTAAATTTTGTAAACAGTTAATTTATAAATATAACCATATCAATGATAATTCATGTCAGCACAAAAAGGCTGGTGATACCCTCGGGGAAATAAATCTCCACCAGCAGTGGCATCGACCCAGTGGTTGTAAATATCTTTAAACTATCTACCGGTCTGACGAGGAGACGACTATATTTATATTCCCTACTCAGCCCTTAGGGTTGTAGTACAATACTAAACACACAAAAGCAAGTAAAACATAATTCTTCGAAAAAACGCTTACATATACTACAAGCAGGTTTAATGTACTTAACCTGTTGAAATAACATCATGCACTCCTTATGATAAAATTCAATTATTACCTGATAACTGAAGACTTATGTCAATTGATGTAAGTTATATTTTTCAGGCGGAACATGTGACATAACTGGGTATCATACACCCGCCGATTGTGACGTAGGTGTTCCAATTAGACCATCCCATAAATTATGTGGTGTCGATATAGTTTGTAACGTTATTCTTGATCGTCTGTCATCTATAATAGGGGAAAATGCTATGGATTGTCTGAAGAAAGAAGAAACATCGAGCTATTTACAACTGAAAGAAGCATGTATACAATTATGCTTGACATCAGACAATTCATTAAATGTTCCGATACAAACTTTTGACAACCTGTGTACTCGTTTTCGTGAAATGTCATTTAAGGAGGCTGTCGATGGTTACGGAAAGACTGTATCTGGAAGTGACTCGGAACAAGTTGATATTGATTTTACTTTGTTTAGGAACAAGTTGATTGTACGGAAAGGACTCGTAGATAATTCGCTTAAGAAAATAATAGGAACTGCTATAAATGAAATCGAAAATATCCTAAAAACACAAAAGGCGCAAAACATTCAGCAGTTTTTCATTGTTGGAGGATTCTCATCACTGTCAATAGTTCAGAATGAAATTCAGGATGCTTTCAAAGATAAATCTGTCATTTTTGCAAATGACAAAGTCTTCTCATCTGTTAAAGGTGCACTCGTATATGGATATGAGAAGACAAATATATGATATTAATTAAATGTGGTCATAAAGAAAATGAATTGATATAGTTATTTATTGATGTGTTGAATAAAGTAACAATGATATGTCTGGAGAACACGACTTATTTATTAGTTGTTATTAGCTTTTGAACAAATTTCAGAAATTGCTAATATTCTTGGATCGGTCATGTTTGTGTTTTGTGCTTCAAATCAATACTTGTTTTAACGATGTGCTATCACAGCACTCTTGGGTTAGACGATGATTGGGGCGAACACTAATATATCTTTCATCCGGCATTATTTATGTATCAGTCCAAAGTTAGGAAGCCTTAAATCAGTTTTTTACGTTGGCTGCCGATTGTCATTTTATTTTATACTTTTATTGGGTTTTCTTATCTATAAGGACGTAGGTTTTTTTCAATTGTTGATGCCTTTTAAAGCTTTCCGTTTTTAAATGTTTTTTTCCCCTCCTTGGTGAAGGCTGTACGGTGACATGTAGTTTCTTTATAGCTTAATTTGGACATTGTTGCATACATAACTCGTTTTTAATTTGTAAGCATTGAAAAATATCAAAAATAAGTCAAACAGATTAAACAAAATGTATGAGTGAAATGGACTAATTTGTTTTTGGTGGGTTTTTTTTTGCATTAGACTAGAGATAACCGTATTGTTATTGACTTTTGGCCTGCATATAACTTGGTTCTGCGGTCGCAGAACTACTTTATGTTACAGAAATGTCTTTTTTGACGTCTGTATGATTTCATACACATGATGAAATTGACGTATGGAGCAAATTATATTATTGATTAATGCCCTGGCTCTGATACATGTTTAATAAAAATGTCATGATCTCTAAGTGGAAGGTACTCAGGTCCTGGAACAATTTCTATTAGACAAAAAAAAAGTAAATATAAATACTGATATCAAAAATTACTTCTGAAGATTTTTATTTGATATATTTTTAGTTAAGTAATTTTCGATATCAGTATTTGTATTTACTTTTTTTTTTTGTCTAATAGAAATTGTAAAAATGTAATATAAAGGCAAACAAAACAAGTTTGTTTTTTCTACATTTAGTGACAACTTTTTCAACGACAAATGTTATTACACTATATTCGTTCTCCGCTTTAGACATTCATCACTGCTTTCCTAAATCTATTAAAGGAAATAACCAAATGTCAGAACATCAAAGTCACTTTGAGAGCTTGATCTAGGGCATTTTATACATGATATACATTATACAAAATAAATTCTGAAGCTTCAATAAAAGATTAAATATACTTGATTTAGAAGAAAGACGAAAGATGACAAATGGATATTGTTACTCTGACGTCGAAGACAAGCTCACATTGCCTTGACAAAAACGAAAAAGAGAAACAATAGTCTACAGCCAATAAAGATAACAGAGCATTTACCATCACTATTACACCAAAACTGCGAGTGATCTCAATTGCTATGGGAAGGTTTAGCGAAAATGCTCAACATGTGGCACATGTCGCACTGTTTATATATACATATTCACTTCACACTGTTTTTAAAACTATATTTAATAAAAGGCAATACAAATTGGAAGATCTATTGTTCCTTGGGCTCTGAACAAAAAAGTTAATTACGATGTTTCTTCATTTTATTAAGTGCATTCATCAAAACAGTGCGATCTTTAAAACATACGATGATAACTCGTATATGCATTCTGCAAAGTTGCCTTACTCGAAGTTTTGCATTGAATACAATAAAAACAGACTACAAATATTTATTCCAGTAATTGGATTTTTATCAACTATCTGCAAGTAATCTGAAAAAAGTATATAAGTTGCACAAGTTTATCAAATTTAATTATAAAAAATCGATAAATTACGTTGAAGGATATTGATAATTGAGTATTAAGATTATATCTCTTGCGTTCAGTTTCCTTAAACTTCAGTTTTGAAGGTTCCAAATGGAAGTCATATTGAGTCTACAAAATAGAAAAACAAAAATGCAGCAGTAATCCTTAATTAAACAGGGTGCACTTTTCTGTATTTTTTTCAAATATGGTATAGTTTTTTTTCATTGCAAAAATGCCACATCAAAAGGCAATAATTGAAAGACATACTCAATGAGTAATTTATTATTAGCGCACCACTTCTATTAACAATATCAAATATCTATTATTCTAAAGACATTACATTTGCTTGAAGCTTTTATATATATTATTTGAAATAATAAAGTAGACGTTTAAGATAGATATATACGCAAGGTTTGGTTTTGTTTTACTTTTCAATTTGACCATAGTCCAAGATCATTTTTGGAGACTTAAAAATATTCTGAAATACTGTATTTCTATAAATTGTTTTTTGCTCAGAATGTATAAACTCTTGCCAAAAATTTCAACTCATGCTACAATTTCATATTGTCTTATTTCAGTGTTGATAAAACTTTTATAAGTCTGTGGAACTGAATAGGCTAAAGAGTCTAAATTCTTTAAAATTAGTTAAATTTTGCCTTAATTTGAGCAGCTCAAGTTACAAAAAGTCCCCGCCGCCCATATCAAAGTCGGTGTTATGGCACGTAGGATCTTACAATAAAAAACAAAATCGTTTCGGTTTATTCTGTTCCTTGTTGTTTTTGTTGTTTTTATCTTGGTTAGTGCGATCTGAAGATTCTGTTAAATATAAATGGATCATCAAGCAATTAAAAAAACCTGAAAAGTGGGGAAAGTTATTTTATTCATGTTTCCGAAAATGTAATAACGAAAAGTATACCATTTGATTATTATCCAGAATTTACAGCTTCACCGGAATAGGGTTTGATCTTATATAAAAAATAGTTATATTAAATTGATCACCGGGATATATGAATTAGAACCATTGAAGGTTTCATAACGTCTGTTCCTTTATCAAACCTCGAAATCAAAGGTAACGTTGTTTCTTAATGTTTTGAACATTTACTACCTAAGAATCAATAAATGCTTCAGGTTGTCATCTTTCGCCTAATTTCAAAGAAATTACAAAACGTCATAGACTACAGTGCATCAAATACAACTGTACAATCTGGTTCATGTGGCCCACTTAATTCAGAGGAAAATATTAGATTGAAATCCTCCCTCAAAACAGACGGCAAACCAACTACGGGCGCCAATATTATGACAATAACTAACACAGGGGTAAGTAAACTAGAATTTATTTTGAAGTTTTATCCCTAATTTTTTTCAATTGGAGAAAATAGTTCCATATGTATTAGGTATACACTATTGGATTGTTCCAATGATAATTATTATAGAGGTTGTTCGCACGTCGTCAACATAAACTGCACGTCATTAAATACCAAAATGAACGTTATTAAAATAAAACTTCTCAAACTTAAACCTAGATGATTCCTATCAAGAAATCTAAATAGTATTTAAAAGTAGGTTTTATTTGTTTGTATTTTGCCAAATGACTTCAAAATTTCAAAGCGTCATTTTGTCTTTAAATCAATATCAAATTTTGTTTCGATTAAACATTCTGTCATAACTGGTATCAACAAAATCTAATGACCTAATCGGTGTTTTTTTTATAATTATATACTATGGAACAATTAATAAAACCTACCGAGATTCGAAGTATGGCACTTTTCCAAATGTTTTGTAAAGTAAAACCACAGTGTATATTATCATGAACAATTTAATTCTGTTTGTGTGTAGATCTTCCATATTAAGTATTTAGATAATAGTCTTTGTACCCTGCGTGCATTTGCAAAATATCAAAGAACATAATTGAAATGAAATTAATTCATTCTTATTTTGTCTTTCTCACTTATAATACGCTTATTGTTAATTGTCTTAATAATGAGACAATTTTATGGAAAGACATCTTGGAGAACGGAAATTATAACCGATATGTTAGACGACCAAATTTGAATAAAAGTAAACCAATAGAGGTGAAGTTTGAAATTGTGTTAAACACCATTCATGAATTAAACATGAAGGATCAAATCCTTACCACATCAGTTGGTATGAAAATTTCATGGTCTGATGAATTTTTGACGTGGAATAGCAGTTTGTATGAGGGAATAAACAGAATATCAGTCCCATTATCAAAGATATGGAATCCAGATGTGAACCTGATTAATTATACAGACAATCCAAATATTTTTGTAGACGAGAAAAAACGTGTTAATATCGACAGTGATGGACTAGTGGAATGGCAGAATGATTTGATATTAAAAACCTATTGTCTGGTAGATACACAAAGGTATCCATTTGAGACAGAAACCTGCAAATTAAATTTTGCTGCTCAACATCTTCAAAACGAAGAACAGGTATTTAGCATTAAAATGAAAAATAATTTTTTTAAACAATATCATTCAAATGGTGAATGGCATATCTCAAAGCCTGAACACATCAAGTGTTATAAATCAAACAGACATTGGGATGACAAAACCTTCGCTGGTGTGGTATTGGAAATAGAGATGAATCGAAGACAAACGTATTACGTGTGGAGGTTTTTTACTCCAACCATTGCAATAACATGCATAAATCTTGTAACGTTTTGGCTCTCCGTTAAAAGCGGCGCCAAAATAACATTGTCAATCTTTGCAATATTGAGTTTTACAGTGATGATAGATTTATACAATGAATCATTGCCAAGCACATCAGATAAAATTGCTTACTTTGGAATGTTTTTGTGGGTTTTACTTAGCATAAGTGGAGCAACACTTATATCAAATGTCGTTATAACTGTAAGATACTACCGAAAGTTGAATTGGATTAAAAGATGCTGTAACAAAGACAAAGACAAAGACAAGTACGTTGTTAAACAACTTTCGAATACTCTGCAGAAGAATGAAGGTATTTTAATTTGTTCTTTAAAATTATATATTCTATATCAATTTTTTTCTAAATCGTTTGATTTTTTTGGTTTTACTCAACAGTTGTTTTACATGTTTTTCTTTCTTCATTAGTTTAGCTGAACTATTTTTATACCATATACTTCTGTTTGTACTATATTTTATGAAAATATAGTATTGAAAAGCGAATATTTCAGAAAAACGCATGACCCAAATCGAAAGAGCTTATATTTAGATTTATGTTTTGTTTACGAATTAAGAATACTCGCCAAACAGACACTTACATTATCTTTGCGTATTTAAAAAAAAACATTTTGAAAGCCAAATTCAACAATGAAATTTAACTTTTGTGACTCCAAACATATTCATACAAGATACTTTAAAGACATGTCATACTGAGGTTGAAAACTACGAGATTTTAAAGGAAACAAATATTTCAATATTGTAAAAATCGTTCTTAGCCAAATTGTGCATGTGTTCGAAATGAAAATCATCCCCAAAAGATGCAGTCATGCAATCTGTATGACTCCTGAACGTCTTGTTACTTGCAGCCTGGTCACTTAGAACACAGTCACGTCACATGAAGATAAGTAAAGTAGAGTTTCTTAAGTGTATGAGAATTTCGGTCGTGCTAAATATTTCCAAACAGAGAGGCTTCCTAATGAACATCTTCACCATAAGCCAAAATTGAAATGATATCTTTAACGATTCTGAAATCAAAGATGGTTGGGTGGTTAAAATTATCCTATACAATGAGTGGGTTCTCAAATTAGTTTCTTTTTCATTCATTCATTTATTGTTCTAAATATGGAAGTAGCATATCGATAATTACTTCACTCATCATTTCACTTGAATCTTTTTATAAACGATAAGTAGTGATTTAGTTATATAACCTCTACTGAATACACTGGTACAATTTATAAAATGCTGATATGACTTATGTTCCAGTTGTCTAAAACAAAATCCCGTCCTTTTTACCTTGAATGTGACCAACTAGATTTGACTTATATCTACATTAGTATTTACATGAGCACTCGTATAAGTGCCATATTTTGAGCAGGATATTCTGACTCTTCCAAAACACATGATAATACTCGCAGCTGTGGTGGGTCTATATTGCTAAGTAATTATATTTCTACTCTTTTTTTCATTCTGGTGTTTTATCATTTGGTCATTTTTTCGTATTTTTCCACGGCATTGTCAATTTGTTTTTGAATTTTGAGTCTAAATATTCATGCGGTTTTTGTGTACATTGCTCTTTGCTGAGGAACATTGAAATATCAATGAGATTGACAGGAATTCATAGAAATATATATATTTACTGATTGCAAATACGAAATCTTAAATCCAGTGTCTTATAGCTAGGTAACAACACAGATTCGATGACTTATCCCGATTGTTGCAGCACATATCTCTAGAGACATTACAATTCCGTAAACTTGTGAGACAGTAAAATGTTAAAACGTGTATATTCCGCGATCAAATAAACTATAAGATTTGGACAAGCAGAATGTTTGTAGAATGTACACATTAGATAGATGAACAATTAATTATATTGTGCACAGTCCCTTCGAAGAAACATGTCATTAAAAATGTGTACAATATTTAAAGTCATGTCGACATCTTAAATTGTATATAACTTGTACCAGTGTATTCAGTAGACGTTGAATAAATATGCACTATTTAAAGGAATTTATGTGAATATTTCAACTTAACAACCCTCACATTTACAAATTAATTTCACTTTAAAATTTTAACACTCAAGTCTCATTAGTTCATGTATCGTTCCCAGTTTCGGTTTCGGTTTTGATACGGTTTCGGTTTCGAATAAATAAATGACTTATAGTCGAATGTGTTGAACCTTCCATTTTTCATTTCTCAGAATGAAAATTCACAAATATATTTTTTTTTTGAAAATATGGTATATTACACATCAAATAACTCTTCATAAGAGACCAAATTACATACAATAAAATTGAGAATGGAAATGGGGAATGTGCCAAAGAGACAACAACCCGACCATAGAAAAAAAACAACAGCAGAAGGTCACCAACAGGTCTTCAATGTAGCAAGAAATTCCCGCACCCGGAGGCATCCTTCAACTGGCCCCTAAACAAATATATACTAGTTCAGTGATAATGAACGCCATACTAATTTCCAAATTTATCACTATATCGAGGATTTTTTTTCGCGTGGGTTTATTCTTCACTTTGTTCGCGGGAAGCATTTCATGCATTAATTATACTGTTAGCTATCGAGTATACACCAAAGAAATTTGTAAGCCCATTTTCATCCTTAAATTTAATTATATTAAATACTGTTACCTATCGAGTATACACAAAAGTAATTCGTAAGCCAATTTCATCCTAAAATTTAATTATATATCATATATAAAATCATTCTAATGTATTGATTGACAGCTATCAGGATGTGCATATTTAATTAAAATATCTGTTTTCATATTTTTTTTTAATGTGCTGGTCACGCATGTCATATCTTTTGACAGCACATCATTCAGTGACATGATTATAAATATTGATAAATGACATCTAGTAATTGTTCTCATGACTCGAACTCCGAAATCTGTGTTTTTAAGTTTGTAGTACAAGTATTTATTTTCAAAAAGTAAAATAAGACAAATACCGAATTCCAAGGAAAGTCGAAAACGGAAAGTCCGTAATCAAATGGCAAATCTAAAGCTCAAACACATCGAACAAATGGTTAACGACAGATAAATACTTGACGTAGTACAGACATTTTCTTATGTAGAAAATGGTGAAATAAACTTGATTTTATAGCTAGCTAAACCTCTCACAGTATTGCAGTCGCTTAAAAAGCCATTCTATTGACAACGATGTGTGTAACCGATAATAGAATCCTTTTTATAACAGCTTGGACCACCAGTCCACACTACTTATGTCGGTAATAGTACTGAATCATTTACCGTTAACGTTAACAGTGATTTAAGTCTCTTACTAAGTCTGTAAGAGCCTTCCGATGGGGATCGTCATATAATGAGTAAAGACATGCAGGTTGCACGAGAAGAAAAAGAAAGTTAAAGTATTCAACAGTTAAATAAACACACAAGGTTTAGAAGCTTTGGCGATACAACATTTTAAATGTCTTTAACACGTACGATGTGACAAGTGATCGTTACAGACGAACATTCCCCTAATCTGACCTAGTCCATTGATAACCTGAGCGCGTCAAGGAATGGTCTTGTCCACCGTGTTATAAAAAATGATTCTATGTCAATGAATCAGTTTTATGCCGTTTCCAACTTTAACAATAAAATACAGTGGGGTTTTTTCGCGTATGTTTTTTTTCTTTCATTTAACGAAAAATATACACAGTGAAAATTAATCTGCCCATTTTGTAATCAAATCGCGAAAAAAACGACGATCAACGGTTGTATAAAACATACATACAGCATCAAACAACAACCAATAAAATATAGGCTACTAAATAGGGAAAGACAACATGTTCTTGGGTTACACGTGTTTTTGCGTCACTTCCAACCTTACTATAACTGGAACAGTGTTGTCACAGCATTACATATTAACAAACTGTAAAAATCAGTTTAAAAGAGTTTGACTCATCTGAAAGATACAAAGCAGAAATAAAAGTAAAATAAAGTTCTGACCGGACGTGGCAGGGTATTCAACAAAAAAGACACTTGTAATTACAGATCTGAGCGAACTCGTCGTTACTGACCGCTAGTTCTAGGTCAATAAAAAGTTATAAAAATAACATGCATCTCAGCCTCAAACTTCAATCAGTACTCATCCAATTTCCAGTGGATTTATTGTAAATACGTTTTTCCCTTTCAGAGAAAATACGACCTTGTGCAAGGCCAAAATAAATTTATCGACAGATATATGAGTATAAATAAATCAGTATGTGAAACAATATTAACAATAGATATTACCGTTTATATTTTATTTTTCTAATGTAAATCTCCTTGGGTACATTTCGGTAGCATATTGAAAAAAATTTGGAATGAATATCGAATGATTACCATCAAGATATTAAACAATGAATTTGTAATGTGTACGGAATAAAAGGTGGTTATGTGGATATCAATAAGGGAGATATAAAGTTTTGACTGGTAAATTCATGTCATAAAATTAATGATCTTCAGGTTTATCAACACGCAGGACCAGCACATAGTGATAAAAGCTGTATTGTTTCGGGTACTTTCATAAAATAGGATGAAAAACAAAATTGTGTCACACTCCCTTATATATCATGTAATGTGCTTCGTCCTGAATATGCATGAAATATTTGCCACTGGACGTTAAGTAACCAACAATCAATCAATGTAATGTGCTAATTGGTTAATGATAAAGTTTCGTAGTAGTTGATGTCTACCATTGTGTTAAAACAAAGATAAAAAATCGTCAATTGTATAAAATAAAGAGGGGGAAATTAACAATAGGAAAAACAAATCGTCTCTTTTGTCGTAAATATTTGTTTTTAGTTTCCTCGTTACATAACGGACATACTAGTTATACTCTCGAATAATTTAAACTAGAAATGAACAGTTAATGCAGTTTATATTTGATTAATCTTAAGTAAGTACCTTTCGGTCAGTTGCGGCAGTATATGTGTAGGACTCCGCACTGCGATTGTCACTCTGATGTGTGATGGTCCATGCTGAAGTGCGTTTGTTAACAAGCTGAGGTGCGATGGTAACATTGTGACGCAAACTTGTTATTGGCTACGCTGAAGAAGGTTGGTTGGTACGCTGAAGTGCAATAGTAGGTAGGCTGAAGAACGATTGTATAACTGTGTCGTTTGGTTTACTAGCTTAATGCGATTGTCTGAAGAAAAGTTCCCGACATGTGGCTGTGTAGTCGTTAGCAGGACCAGCCTCGCGTTTGAAAGATCGTTTTCATCGGTCAGGTCAAAACAAAGTCTTTAATTTTTAATTTATTAATTATCCGATTAAAACACATCAGTATAAATAAAGGTAGAAAATAGATTGAATGCTCATACAAATTATAATTGATTTGAATTAGAGGACATGTATTTATATAGAGTATTCATGAGCGCTGAAAAATAAAACGGATTCGGAGGTCTGTAGTATTAACTAAGAAGGGGTCCACATATCTTTATCAAATATACTAGTTAAAGAGAGGCGAAAGATACTAGAGGTTCATTCAAAGTCATGAGACGAAAACAACCTGGCAAAGCCAAGGCTGAAAAAGGAAACGAAAATAGTCAACAGACAATCAATAATACACAAAACACAACATAGAAAACTAAAGACCGAGCAACCCGAACCTTGTTTCTTTTTCTTGGCTTGTCATGTCTTTTTAATTGCTCACAACACTCATTCATTTATTTATCTGATATCATAACAGTTTTTAAGAAATAAAAATCAACAAGTAAACCTACGATTGTATTATAGTGAGACGTACCGCAAGTTTTGTCAAAAGCTTGAAATTCAGCTTCTTCTTCGCTGAGCAGCAGAAATCGAGAAGAGCTCCAAATCGATAATTCGGGTCGCAGAATATTAATACTGTAAACACAATAAAATAAGACTTAGAATGCGTGTTTTCTTACAATGAAGGATTCATCTCAAGGATATTTTTTTTTATCTCTACTAGATTTATAAGGAAAAATTTGCTTACAATTAATTTTATTAATCATTAAATTGATCAGCCAAATCATGTCTAGTATATACTTCAAGCTATCAACATTGATATTAAGATCAAGACATTTTATTCGACGTACAAAACGTAAGCGGCATACATTTTGTACATAATACTGAATAGTTAATCTGCATAACATGATCATATGTTAACTGCCTTGTTCCCAATAATTTGCTGACTTGCTAAGTTAACATATTTTTATATCCTCAACCTTCAATGCTCAAAACTGTTCGGGACTTGAATCGGTCTTTTGTGTCTTTCTGTTTTCTTCCATTTTCAAGCACGAGAACTTTATTCTACTAAATATTATTCTCCTGCCTGCGAATTCTTTTTGTGGTGTATTACATATTTAAACGTCATGCCAAACCATCATACTTCAGCGGAAGAACCATCGCACTCCGGCGTAGACCATCACATTTCAGCGTGACTATCGCAATTCAGCATGCCAATCGCAACTCTGAATCCAACATATTTAGAAAATTTTGGATTATTAACCAACATATATCCTAAAGATACCGATAAGAGTTGTTGAATTTATCAGTTTTAAAATTGCAATTATAAGGTTCTTCTGTGAGTATGGTATAACATATGATTTATAGTAGAACAATAACGAGTATGTTATTAAAGGAACTCAATGTGTGCCTATAGGAATAAAACACCCAGTCGATACACTTTATTGTCGATAATTGTTGTGTAGAAGACAAGAAATCGCATCACAAGCTCAATAGTCAGCACTTTAATGTT